>NC_056577.1:22458375-22628375 GCF_018340385.1 Cyprinus carpio | reverse complement strand
GTCTATGATTAGTAGGCCTATTACACAAACCCAAAACGTCTGATTTATAAATGATCCCAAAACGAAACAGGTGGACAAGAGAGGAGCATTGACAATAAGATAATGTGTTGAATTCCAGTAAATAATGTTGTCCACAGTCAGCTGTAGTCGATGGACAAATGACTTCCACATGTTCTGCTCCATTATGTTGGGCCCGCTTTTAGATCTCTAAATTAATGAGGCAACATGAGGCAGATCTGGAAGGGTCCCTACCAACACCAGCTGGGCAATGCAGTTAATATGTTCAGAAACCTGTTCATGACAAAACACTGCTGTTGGAGCAAATGACAGTTTACAAGTTGTTGTTTTTTTCTCTCTCTCTTCTTCGTCATTTTGTTTGCAACACATTAAGAGTTTGTAAGCTTAAATACTGCATACAATCATACTACTTCAGTAGATTTTAGACTAATTTACAGTGACTTACAATTACATTTAAATTAATATTGGTCTTGAATTGTTCAGTATTTCATGACAACAACACTCGCAGCAGATATTTTTCTATCAAAGTTACAAATTTAATTTACACAGTTGCTGCATTAGATATCATGAACTAACAATGGACAATACCTTATAGCATTTTTTATGTAGGTTAAATGTTGCAAATATATTGGTTTATGTAGGAACAGACATTTCAAGTGGTATAAAATAGCATTAGCTAATTGATTCAAATTAAATGCCAGTAATATATATTTAGAAATTTACATTAACTGTGACTAATAACTACTATAAAAATAATTGTTAGTTCATTATACCTAATACATTATGATCTACTTTTGTTTTGTTTTTGTTTTTTTTTGTTTTGTTTTTTCTTGTATAATAATCAACAGCCAGGTTTTGGGTTTTTAAAGCGCCCCATTATCCTAGAAAAGGTGACTTCACACAGCCTTATGCTTTTATGCTGAATGACAGCTAGCTACTAAGTGGCTTATTAGCCATGCACCTCGTTGCATACATTCAAAGCGAATGTTGGCATCCTATTTATTATTGGGCCAGACTTTGAATTGATGAGAATGTCAATACATTCTCGCAGGTTTTTACCATAAATCTAGGGGAACCTAGTCTGATCTATAAATTTCTGTGCATGAAACAGCTTTATGGCCATTTACATAGAGACAACACATCGATTACAGGGCTGAGGAATTATTGAATACACTGATGAGCTGGCACGGGATGGGGGTGGTGGGGGGTATACGCATTAGAGGCCCATGTCTTTGTGTCCATTTGCCTGTAAATCTGCTTTATCTGGTAGCATCCCATTTGTCTCCCGCTTCTCTTTCTCTCTACACTCATAACTCTAGAGCGCCGCATTTCAACCTTCATAATGGGTATGACGACAATAAAAGTTTCATCAGCTTCCATCATTGTAAATTCAATTGAGAACGTTATTGGTTCATTTATGTTTTCAATTTCAGTTATGATGTCATTACATTCAAAGGGGCAGAAAATGGAGAGTGTCCTGATCTTTCGCACATGCAGAGAGGCTTGGCAGAAATAGGCTTCTCTCCATTCCTCTTGAACTGTCATTAAAATCCATTGGTGGTCAAGGAGTGCCTTTTAGCCCCAGCTAATGGAAGGCCGGGCAGAGTATGGTGGACGCCCTTAATGCTTGTAAAGCCAACTCTTATAAAATGGCTCATAAACCATGTTCTGCTGTGATAAATATACCTGTAAAACACCTTTTTATGGTTAATAACAGTGTTTTCAATAAAGTCACACCTAACAGAGTCCAACACTACAGGAAGCTGTTTTATCTACAGCACCGTACACTATCAAAAAACAAACAAAAAAAAAAGGTACAAAAGCTGTCACTGGTACGGTACCCTCAAAAGGTACACATTATTTACCCCTAAAGGATGCATATTAGTGCCTAAAGTTTAAATATTAGTAGCTAAAGGGTGCATATTAGTACCGCACCAGTGACAGCTTTTGTTTTGTTTTTTCCCCGTGTGTAAAACCGCACTCAAAACTAGCCTATGTAGTCCAACAGTCACATCCAAATAGAAACACCACTTAAAATGCTTCTGGAATATGCATAAATTAGGTTGACAATTATCTTTTCACTTCTCACAGCTTTTTTTTTTTTTTGCAGCCAAGATGAAGATGAACATCGGACTTGTAAAAGTTACTTAATGGCTTTGGAAAATTGCGGAACAGATAATGATGTTTGCCAACAAAACTTTAACTGAAGGTTTTATTATACAGTCAAGGCTGTGCAAAAACAGAGCTTAAGAGAAAACAAATCTCAGCTTTGACTGAAATGTTATTGAAAGCGTACATAATTGTTGAACATGCTGATGCATTGCATCTCTAGCCAAGCAAAAATGACTGATCTTTAAACACAACTCAATGATGATGCATGCTTTACTTAACAATATCATAAGATTCATATTGAAGACTCGCTTTAAAATGTACTTTGGAAAGAACAATCAATGTACGTTACAAAAAGGTCAGCATATTCACTGAGGGTGAAATTCATTTCATGGCTGTCAGTAAGAACTCCATTAAATCAACCGCTCCTTGTTAATTCTGTTATGCACTGAAATTATTACTCAAGGCCCAGCATCCAAAAAAAAGGAAAGACCTGGGATTTATTGTGATAGGTATGAATGCTGTGAATCACTGACCAAACAGATCAATGTAAAGTGGACCTGCAGAGTCGTTCTGCGCAATTTAGATTTATTTATGCTGTTATTTTTTATCGTGATTAAATGGCAACAAATCAGTGTGGGGTTATAACAAAAGCTTCCACAGATATGGAACCCAGGATACTAATTGCAAGTCGACATTTACTAACGCTAATCTACTAGATTTTAGCCACAGCAGTTTATAACAGGCTTCTAAAATGGTGTTTTCTTGTTTCTGCTTACCAAATGAATCATGAGGACTACAGAGGATTGAGTGTCAATATTAGTTCTCCTCTGGCAGTGGCCAAGTAAAGACATGTAAATAAACGCATTGGGTACTCTACGCTACGATAGTGGCTTGGCTCCTCAGTGAAAGCACCATCTAGAGAAAGGTTGTTTCGGAACTTGAACAGACCCATTTCTCTAAATTCCCAAACTAGCAGCAGCTGAATAGATCTATCACTGAGAAACAGTTTTTGCCTCTTGCTGCTTTTCACTGTGGCGCAGCTTTGTTTTACAGTGAATATTAGTCAATACAATGAACGATGAGGGCCTTATATAGAATTTATTGGATGAGAGCACTGACTTTGGTTTAAAAAAAATTAAAAATAAATAAATAAATATTCAGTCAATCAATAAAAAATCAAACTTATGGTTTTATTTTGGCAGAAAATAAAATTGGAAAGTGGACATTTATGTGCAGGATCCTGAAATGTTGGCTGAAATCCTTTTGATGGCAAAACATAGCAAAGAACACAGAGTCTATTAAAGGATTGTTTTCGAAACGTTTGATATTTTATTCTGAACAGAACTGACCATATAAATCCCTCCAAGTCCTTATCAAGAAAACCATTACAAAATTCATGGTTTCCACGTATATAACCAATATAGATACCCCAAACCTTTCCTTTAGTCACAAAAAGCCTAGATTTCAATAGGAAAAAAGGCCACTCATTGAAACTCGATCAGAAACAAATTTGAAATAAAATAATGAATTATTGTTTTTAATTAACAAAGCAAACTACATATTCTATTAAATAAAGAGACAAAATATGGCCATATTCAGAGTTAAGAGTAAACCCACTGTATTTTGCATGTAAAACAACTATTTGAATGAAGAAAAAAAAAATACATATTTGGCATTTGACCACAAAAGTCTTCCAATGTCAAGCTTGAAAAGCATTGGTTATACAGAATAGAGTATTTAACAATTAATGCAACCCCCATGCAAAAGGTCGTAAGCTGTTTCATGCCTTTAAGCAAACAGTTTTCCTTTTGTCTTATTTGGCATGCTTTAAAAAACACTAGCTTGTTATATTTTACCCAAATAATATCTGATCCACTGTGCTTTATTTTAGCCACTCGAAATTTAAGAGGGAGTGACCTGCTTCATCTTAAACAGATCTGATATGCCTGGAATTATTCGTACAGCATGTTAATGGTACTTCTCAAAAGTCCAATTCATGTCTTTAGGAATAAAATTTTTAGCAAATAAATAAATAATATGGACTTTCTCAAACTCAGAAGAATGCTTTCGCAGCCTACAGACTCACAAAAGAGGCACGATGGAATTAAAGGCTCTGAACCTTTCATTGGCCTTTCATTAATGTCTTCAGCTCGATGGTTAAATTGTATCCAACAGGTTAAGAAATAGCACTATTGAGCTAATATACACAAAGCAGACATGAAGCCATCTCTCGCACATTATATCATATCCGAGCCCCTAACTGAATAGAAAGTGATGACAAGAAGAAATTGATTTTTAACATATCTGTATCTTCTAAGGGTCAGAACTAGCCACATCGATTGACCCTGTATCTCTGAAGGCAATGTTAAGCACTGTACACTTGTCAAGATCCAATCCCTTTGCTAACATAAACTCTCGACAAAAGGGGAATGGTAATTACTGACTTGGCAAAATGCAAATCATGCTGTTTAAGTCAGGGTTCCTGCTGATCATACTTTATAGAAAATGCTGACAGTGCTGAACATGGAAACAAAGACTTTAGTATAATGTTTCTCTGTCTGCCCGTCCCTCTCACATAAGTGCAATATAATGAACAGTCAAATGAGTTCATTTGTGTGCATGTTGTCAGTGCCCGTGCGCCTTTGTGTGCATCTCTATTTTTGTAGTGTTTCAAAGTCCTTATAATGTGGTATTGTACAACTGTTGGGCCTGGTTCATGAAACACAAATGCAGAATGTTATTCTTGTTTGAAAAAAAATTCTTACAGAAATTGTTGTATTGAAATGAAGGCAACATTTTACAGAAGAATGATTTCATAATTTAGTTTTCTTCTATTTCCATAGCAATTATAGCTTTGCATAAAGTTTCTGAGGATGGCTGTTTTTGGACAATATCACAGAATTAAATTTCACCATTCAGCTGTTTATATTGTATGGTAATGTTCAGATAATAGGGTAATGCTAATATGAATTTCATATGAATAATCCACATGGACACAGAAGATATAAAAATATATATATATTTGTTTTATCTCAATATTGATTAAATAGTCAACTTCCTCTCACCTTTTATCTGGTGCTGTCAAAATCAGCGCATTAACATAGGCAATTATTTTATTTATGTATGTATGTATGTATGTATGTATGTATGTATGTATGCATTTATTTATTTATTATTATTATTTTTTTATTTTTTTTTCAGTTTAACATGTTATATATATTTAACGCAATTAATACAGGGGTGGAGCTAGGGTTGGCCACCCCACTCACAACTGCTGCCTGCTTCTGTCTTTTTTCTTGGCAATGCACTTCAACTTCGCCTCAGCACAAGGCTCTTGTCAAATAAGCACGGAAAAGCTACAGGTGATGAGGGACCTTCAGAAGAACACAGTGAACTGCAGTCAGATGAGATGTTTTCAGGCCATTTGTCAGTAAAAGCTATTTTTCCTGTTCTGTCAGCCAGTATACTGTGCTCGCATCGTACCACAAATGCACTGGCGCATGCTGTATCGTATTATTTCATATCAAAGTGCGAAAGAATTTACGAGCATGCAGTGTGTTACCAAAAAGGCAATTAAAGCAGCCTTAAAATTATGCATGCATGTAAGTATTTGTTATATGAGTTACATTTAAGAACATGTCTCTGAAATGGTTTTCAAAACTGTCCTGGAGCAGCCCAGCATTGTCTCCCTTATCTTACACACCAGATTTAACTTGTCAGCTGATTAGTAGAGACTTTAAGACCTGAAGTGGGTCAGAAATGGTAAAGAGTTGTGAGAAAATATGATGCATGTCAGATCGCGTCATGTTCAGCAGCGGCAGCTCTTATAACCTAATAATCTTGCTGCTGTGATGTCTGACAATCAAAGAATTAAAAATAAAATAAAATAAAAAAAATAAAAAGAGGAAATCAATAACTTTTGTAGCTTTAAGAATGAATATTTATTTAAATTAGAATTTAGTGTTTGATAACTTTATTTAATGTCTGTATATTTTCTACTTTCTGAAGGGCACAGGTGGCTAAATTTTGACATTTATAAGAATGGGTTTCTGAACATTTTTAAGTTCACTTAAATTGGAGGTTTTTTTTTTTTTTTTTTTTAAGTCTAATAAATGTTCATAGACACCAGTAGTATTGGTATCAGTGATACTTGCCTTCAGTCATAAAAAAGACACCATTAAACAAATATGAAAAATAAAAGTGTCTTTATGTTGTTTCTACATCAATTTGAAGATTTAATGTGAAATTATTGCAATATAAAAGTATATTTAAAAACTTTAATGTAATGAAATAATGCGTATAAAAACAAAAAATGTAATTAATCATTGCTTCTGATCCGTACACTACAGGTAACATGCCTCACCAAATCACAGTTACTGACAGCAGACAGAACCGTGCACACATGATGCATTCTTGCAGTAAAAAAAAAAAAAAAATTACACATGCTAGATGGAGGACAACAGGAACAAAAAGGTTTTGAAAGCTGAACTTTTTAAAACTTAAAAATCGTAAAAATATGCATGCAATAGCTGCCATAAAAATCCACACAACCTTTACACTGAATATTGACGCAATCTATAAGACACAAGAATATGTCTGAATGTGCCTGGCAGCATTATGTTCTTAAAGCCTGTTCTATGCCTTGAGCTCTGTGAATGCAGTGTTTATAACATGCCTTCCTGCAATGCTTGCATTGGCAGAATTTTACATAGATTCTGTTGTTTGTAGGCATTCCATTTGTTTCTCAAATGTGCCAACATGAATTAAGGAAAACATAGAGAGAAGTGAGAGACCCTTAGGACCCTACAATCAATAAACCAGCAGATTTTATTTAAAACAACTTCAAAAGTTGCAATGTGAATCTCAAAGCGTGCTACAGTATGTAAATAGGGAACAGTGTTCTTATATAACAATTTATGCAAAAATAAATAAATATTCGCCACAATTCTAAAACACATGCAACTTATCATTTACTTCTATTGTTCTTATATACAGCTAATGAAACATGATAGATTAACTGAAAACTATACTGTAATCCTAACAGAAAACTTCGAAACACTACAAAAATACAGATGCACACAAATGCACATGGCAACTGGCAACTGGAAGTGCTAACTGAGAAAAGCATTCAGCTTGTATGTAAATGTTTGTGCAAATGTTTTGGTTTATCCATTATCTTTGTAAAAACAATATTAAATTTATTTATTTACTTAAACTCTTGTTTCTAAATCTCATGTATATCATAAGAGTCAAAGTCAAGAGTTTCTTATAAAAAAAAAAAAAAATTGGTACAGTATGTTCCAGTTTGGGGAGAGCAGGAAAAATTTGTATTTATTATGGCCGCCACTAGTAGTAAGAGGATGGATGGATAAAGGGCTCGGAACAAGATTGTAGTGCTGTGTAGCATGTGCAACTCCAACCTCAATGTCATAGAGAGGAGTTGGTACTGTTTTAGTACTTGCAGTTCTAGTTTTAGAATTTTTTATTTATTTATTTATTAAAGCTCTTAAACTTATTTATGTGCACATTTTGCACATCTGCTCTATATAAACAACGCTTTGGACTCCAACTTTGCTATTGATCCTCCTTGTGAATGCTCGGGTCATTATCACAATGCATATATAGAACAGAGGGAGGTCATACACACAATTGTTACGCTACAAGCTGGACTGTCTGTGGAAAGTGCTTATATAGCAATACCATAATTAAAAATTGTGAGCAAACCCAAAGTTCAGATGTTTTCATTCTAGTTTAGGTTTTATCTTTTCTTTTATAGCTTTTCACTTGACTTTTATAGTAATAATTCACCACCGTGAAAGAAAGAAAGAAAAAAAAAAAAAAAAAAAAAACAAAAAAAAAAAAAACATATAAAAACAAAAAAAAAAAAAAAAAAAAAAAAAAAAGGAAAAAAAAAAAAAAAAAAAAACAGAAAGAAAGAAAGAAAGAAAGAAAGATGTTCTTGCATTAAAGTTATTTTAAACTTTTTTTATGAAAAAAAAATTCAGTTTCGTTAAATAATGATAATGTACACTGTTCACTGAAAATTAAATGAACAGAATGAACATTTGACCTATGTTGTTGAACTTTTGGCCTACATTGTTATTGAAATTTAAATTATAAATAAACCTGATTATCAGCATTTAAATTCAAACTTTTTTTGGTTCTTGCCCGTATCAAGATGCACTATTTGAAAGTATGAAAGTGAATAATATTTGAAAAGTAGTCCAGACATCCTCGCCCACCCCCTACTTACAATACCTCCACTCCACATTGGATTAATCTGTACTTTAATTCATTCATTCGTAACAGCACCCATGAATTTGGGACTGAGTCCCTGTCAATGTAAATGATGAGCAAAGTCTGAAATAGGCAGAAAAAAGTCCCTATTAAGGTCCATTTTCAACAGGTAATGATTCAGAAAGAGGACGAAAATGAGAGAGGGTGTTTTCCTGTATAGTACAAGGAGAAATCTCTAGGGCACAGAATTTGTTGATTAACCCTCTGGAGTCGATTAACGCGTATACGCGTTTTGGGGTATTTTCTCCTGATAACCCCGAAAAGAACTTAAATTACACTTTCAGTTTTGATCGTACAGATAAGTGCAATACATCAATCGAATCTGTAAAGGGTCTACTTTTTTTTGTATACAGACATAATAAAAACAAAACTTTGTGCACTTATAAAATAAAGATAACAAACAAGGAGTGCTGTCTGCAGCCTTTGTCTGCGCTGATCTTCAGATACAAATGCGTCATTAAAAATGAACTGTAACTCAGTGAATACTCAACGAAGAGACATGAGAGAGATATCTATAGAAAGCCTGACATGTCTACTTTTAAACTAAACAAAAGCTGCTGAAAACAAATATTCTGTGATAAAGTAATCCATATGAAAACAACGCGATGTCCGTTTTTCACGTCTCCCTTCATTATCTTATAATGCGACCACGCCCCCGCGCCGAGCGCGCTTTTGAGATTCAAATGTTTCACTGAAGCGCTCGGCTTTTGAATACGCCCACACAACAGAAGACAACGCAGCGAGACTGTTCTTCAAGTTTTTATTATTTTACTGTTTGCTTCGCGATGAGAGGAATAAGACATAATTCACCCCAAAAAGATGTGATGTGGTTGAGGATTTGAGATTTGGATTTCCTCAGAAAAAAGAATGAAGCACTTTATTCAGCAGAGATCAGAAACACGAGTAAGTCTCTTTTTATTGATTTATATACTTGTACTAGTTTTCACATAACGTGTAAACATTTTACTAGTTAGACTTTTTCCAAAGACTTTTTTTTTCAAACTATAATTTCTGACTAAATGTATAATCAAGTGAAATATTATGAAGTTTCAATAACAATATACACTACTATACCATTCAAAAGCTTGATGTAAATAATATAAATGTACCAATAAATGTAACTGTAACAAATGTAACAATCATTGCTGTTCTTTCAATTTATCCCCCCTAAAAAACCTAAAAAAAAAATTCTCAGCTCTTTTCAACATTAATAATAATAATAATAATAATAATAATAATAATAATAATAATAAATGATGATGATAATACAACAACATAAATGTTTTTTTTGTAGAAAATAAGATTGTTAAAAGGATTTCTGAAGGATTGTGTGACTGGAGTAATGATGCAAAAAATTCAGTTTGAAAGTCAGCTTTGATTTTTCCTAATAAACTGTTTAACTGCACTCACAAGTGAATATTAAATTATGTTGTGGGATAATTAAATATATTCTAAATAAACTACAAACATAAAATTATATAGATTTATTTTGTCCTCACATTCTTTCTTGTAACTCATCCCTCTCAGTGACACAGCTGACTGAATGGCTCATTATGCAGCTCATTATGCAGGCCTTTGTCTTCTCAGGTGTGAATTCATGATAGTTGACGCCTACTCGCATATGACTTTTACCAACAAAAAGTGTCTTAGAAAATTTAAATCAATATATTGTTTTCTGTAAGTGAGTAAACAAGATGATTTTCACATAATTTAGAAAAAAAAAAATTCTAGGCTACAAGCTCCAGTTCTCAAAATATCTGGGAACCAATTTTCTGTATGTGTTTTATTGCCTTATTCAAGTGATTTAACATTTTTAGTTTTTCACTAACCATGCATAACATTTTTTTTTCTCAAAAACACAATCATGTACATACATGTTGCTCACATATTATTATAGCCTAGTTTGTGCTGATTACAGTGAGATTAGACTTTAGCCATTTAGATATTTATAAGAAACTGAAAAAAGCACAAATGTCAGGGCATGACAAAACTTCTCCAGGCCCCAAAAATACCCTTAGACTCCAGAGGGTTAATAGAAGACTGCTGTTCCACCACAAATGCAGAACTCATAGTCCTGCTGTTACTATCCAGCTGCCATTTAGTTTTTAGGTTCACGTCATTCAATCACATATGATCTAGCTTCATCTAGATGTGTGAATGCCGTGCACTAAGGCATTTGCATTCTAGAGTTATGCTTACAAAAAGCTGTGATATTTAAAAATTATTTGACAAGAAAACCAAAAAGCAAAATGATGCAAATTTACCAGTGTCAACTTGAGCTTTTCAGTTTGTATATAAAAGATGACAGAGATTAGCATGGAACCCATCTTTCCTCATCAGTTTTTTGCTATAATGCTGGGCAGCATTTTACTGATCCCAGGACAGGAGCTCAACACGAAACATTCACTGAAGCATAACGCAATAGGCATCAAATAAACCTGTACAAAAGCCTGATCAGCATAAAATGTGACAAGAACAGTTCTCACAAAGATAACAGAGAAAATATCCTCAGTGATATGTTTGTCGACCGACATGGTCTGATACATTGCTCTAGGTACCTAATCACTAAGGAGTACATCGGTACCGGAATGACCTGCTGCATCTGCGTTTCTCTGCAAACAACCTCTTTCGCTGGATCTGTTACAATCTAACAGGCATTAGGGAGCTTTCACACAGTGAGCAGAGGAAAGGAATGAGATGACTTTGTATGGCCTGGTGGATGTAGCCATGCTTGGCCAGTGTCCTTGACTTTGTCAGATCAAACAGCATAGCAGCGAGGTCTTTGGGGAGCTTTCTGGATTAGATTAGCTGTCCTGGGATAGCCTGGGATGGGTGTAGACATATGGGTCATTGCTCTCCAGCCAACACAGGTGATTAGTTTGGTTTAGTGGCTCAAAGTAGTGGCAGTTTGGGTAGTAGTAGTGACTTACTTTTTGAGAAACAAATATGTATTCACCTGAGTAAAGCTGCACAGGGAATATTAACCTTCCTTTGGGAACATGTGTGTTGTTTGGCATACCCTGTGGCTTTGTTCATGGACAGTGACAGAGTCTTACTTATCTCAAAGCCCATAAGGGTCAGGTTGGTCTCAGAGGAAAATTGCAGTGAAGGGAAGATAAAGGGGGTCTATTCTCCAACCTCTTCATTGGGCAGGCTTTACAGTAAAGACCTCCATGACTGTATAGTAATGTATGTGACTGCATGGGTGGTTATAGGGTCATTTGATATTCAGGGCTTAGACCAGACTTCTGTGGATACATTTGTAGAAATCCTTTCATTAAATGTTGGAATATTATGGTTTAAAATAAATGATGTTACATCTGCAAGGTATTTTAATGAAGTATTTGAGATATCACTGGAGATGAAAGTTAAATTTTTTTTACTATTTCAGCCTCAGACATGCCCAAAGATTCTTTCAAAACAGTATTATATATATACAGCATATAAAGAAGAAGAAGTTTGTCTCTTTAGACTTTTCCTAGTCCAGTGTACATTGTATAAAGTTGACATTTATTGAAAGTATTTTTTACTTTGCTATTTAATTTAACCTTGTTTAACTTTATGTCAGCATAACTTTGTTAAATAATTTAGCTGCCTGATTAAATTATTGCTTCTAAGATAAAAAAAAAAAAAAAAAAAAAATATTTGTTGATTATTACAGCTGGATAAAATGCTTACCTAAAAGTCCACAGTTTTCTTCAGGTTTGTCTGCAAAACGGAAGACTCAGCAAACATTCAAAATTATTGTTTGCAGTGGATTGTATGTGCAGCATTTCGAACACATTCTAGCTTTGAATGACTTTAATTGTGACAAAATAATGATTTTTGTGACTGACAAATGTGACCTCAGCATGGCACAGATTTTGAAATGAGACACACTTATTCACTTAAATGAATTAGTGTTTATGAACCAATCATTGCTGAATGAATCAGTGTTTTGCACAAATCAGCTGAGGGAATTAACCCAAGACAGCCATGTGTCACCTAATACGGATGTAAATATGTAATCCGTGAAACAAACTGTGAAAAGTCCTAGTGCTGTTGGAATTACAGTGTGGAACTAATAGTTGTATAATGGAAAAATAGAATATTACATGGGTAAAATGTTCAATATATATTTCGTGTTCTTTCTTTTAAAAACAAACAAACAAACAAAACAGACAAAAAAAAAAAAAAAAAACTTATTGTTCTGTAGGTCTTTGTATGATGCTACAAAACATCTGTCATACTATTTTAGGCAAACTGAAGTAGTCTGAAATGGCCCCATTGAAATACACACACTGATAGTAGTAGCCTATATGTTCCAATTGAAGTATCTCACAAAGATTCCATTAGTCATGTCTTGCAGATGAAGATCAAATGAATATGCCCCATGGTCAGACCCTGATGTTCATTAAAGCTATTGTCAGAGAGACCAATTAATCAAAGCATTCCTATAATGTGCCAGACTAGGATAAATGAAGGTATGTGATAAAAAACAGTCATTAGCAATCTCTGCTCATTTTTCACTGCACAAGGAAGGAGGACCAGTGTCCTTTTATTTTACGTCCCACAGCTATCACCTGCCCACTTCTTCTATTTCTCACCATATTGCATTTAGTTGCTCATTTATAGCCTAGGTAATGAGGTGTCAAAATGTTCCCAATAGAAAGAGCGCTGGATGCCATTCCTGTCACTGTGGAAATAATTAAGGCTGGTAAACTTGTTATGTTTTACAAAGAACAATGCTTTCCAGTTTCAAGGTGCACATTAGCATGTGAGTGGTTAAAAAGGTGAAAGATAATTAGTCAGATCGATGTAGAATCTTTCTGAAAATCCAAGCATGGCACACATGTTCATTTTGACACCGGACATAATAGTTAAACATGGATTCAGTACTGCAATGGTTGAATTTTGTTTCACTTATGTCTGCTATGCTGTTGCGAGTTTAGCTAAATTTCGGTAAAAATCATTATTAATGAAAAGAACAGTTCATACAAAAAAGAAAATGTTATCAACCCAGCTAACAAAAATATGTTCTAAAAACAATTTGCCAATGTTCAGAAATAATTAATATTATTTACCTGTTTAATATTATTTATCATCTGAATCTAGTAAGTAGTAATGTTTAAAAAAACATTAAACAAACATCCAATTAAATGTTTCAGAGAAACGTTCCATGTATGATGTATGTAACAGTTATGACCCAAAAATATCTGTTCATAACTGTTAGCCAAAGTTCCATTTCAGTCAGCCACTTTCGACATCACGTCTCTGTTCCCTCCTTCAGGGAATGAGGGTTACATACATAACCAAGATGTTCTTTGAACGTTCCCTGTTAGCTGGGAAGATCCAAAATTGCAAACAAAACATCAGAAAAGTATCTCCATACAACTTGTGCACTATATTTTAAGCAAAATGGCAGGTTTGATGGCAGATTTGAGAGCTCAGCAAAGGAAAAGGTTATAGGTAAATAATGACTTTGGTCTACTTCTCATACAAAACTATCAAATGACCTCAAGATTCTCAGAGTAAAAAAAATGGCCTACAAATTATTTCCTGCTTCATGAAAAAAAAAAAAAGTCATATGGGTTTGGAACGACATGAGGGTGAATACATGATTTTCATTTTCGAGTGAACTATTCTGGGTTCATACATTTAAATAAATGCTGTGACAGTTTCAGACTCACATTTCTTGCCATTTTTCTACAACTGAAAAGGTCAGCAGGGAATTCCTCCTCATCCATAGCACAAGAGGTTATGGGCATTATAAACCCAAAGGCATACACAGATGCACACTCTGAAAATCCATTGTATATAATACACCCTCCAGCCACTTATGGCATGCATAAAACACAATAATCCAAATCTTGCATACAATTTAGCATGCACACTATTGGGAAAAAATAATGCAAATTAGGATGCAGCCAACAAGATCTCTGGTAGTATTTAAAACAGATAAATATCTTACCCATCACCTGTCAGACTAGCTTTTGTGGAAGCACCACTGATGTTGCCAAATTTTAGCAATGGATTTTGGGTCAAATCTGAATGGCTTAAGTACCATACAAAATTCCAATAAATCATTTGAATTTTAAATGTAATTTCTTCACCTGCAAAAAAAAAAAAAAAAAAAAAAAAAAAAAAAAAAAAAAAAATGAAATGCATGTTTGGTAGTGATTTGTGTCCTACACCTCACCTCCTCCTTTATATTTTTGAATTATGTCATAAATTCATAAGAGATGCTTATTACCTACACCATCCCCCAGTATGCTAATATTTGCGATTGCTTGGCTTGAGTTGGGTTGGGGAAAAAAAAAAAAGGACAACATCCAACCTGTCAGGCAAGGCAGTTTTACTGTACAAAAGCAATTTACTCCTTATTGCTGAAGGTGAGTAGGAGGGAAAAAGAGACATCTGTGTCAGACTTGTTTGCTTTACATTTTCACCTGCTGTCCCTCTGAAATGCGAAGTGTTAGTCATAGTGTACAATGGGCTGGAAGACATCCGTTAAGACTGTGTTTGCACTACTGTTCAAAAGTTTGGGGTTGGTAGATTTATAAAAGTTTTTGGACAGAAGACTCTTATGGCCTCCAAGGCTAAATTTATTTGATTAAAAACAATTTTACAAATAAAAAATATATTTTTTATTATTTAAAATTTTAAAATGTAATTTATTCCTGTGATTTTCAGCAGGCATTACTTTAGCCTTCAGTGATACATGATTCTTCAGAAATTATTCTAATATTCTTATTCTTATTATAATTAGTGTTGAAAATGTATGTGTGTGTATGTGTGTGTGTTTTGGTGGCCAATATCAATTTTACTTCACCTAAAGTAATTTCTTTTCATATGACTTTTAAGAAAAGTGAATGTAAGCGAATGGAATCAACATTATGATAAGAAAAAGACAAATGTAAAATCAGTGATAAGCTCAAAAACAGCAATATCACTTTTTAAACATTAGAGGAAATACAGGATATCACTTCCCTTGATGCATAGCACCTAAACATACCATAAAAGCTTGCCATAAATCATCTTTTGTAATCACATCTAATGTTATGTGCAGAATACTGTGTACACTTTTTGGCCACTAGCTGTTTTCCCCTCTTGGTGAATGAGAGTGCCACTCTTGCAAATTAGTAGGAAAAAGTATTTTCCCCATTTCTATAAATGCAATTACCCAACTTGACACTATCTGTCAAGTTACGGATAATAGAAAATTAGATTCATTTGTGTCCAGTCCAATATTTGTTGATGCTGTATACTGCAGGATATCATTACATATTAAAACGAGCAGTGTTTAATGAGCTCTTCGCAGTGGGAGTTCCTGTGAGGATCGAAGAATGGATCTTCGCTGAGTCTCAGATGTTCAGAAGGACATTTCTGTAGGCAGTATGCATACAGTAAGTAACTACAAAAACCATCGGATTTGTACTAAAATGGTTAATTTTCAGTTCTTGAAATGGGAAAAACAAATGTGTACCAACACATTCTAGATTGTGCCAAAAGGCATGGATGATGTGTTCAAAATGAATAACAAATTCTACCGAATAATAATATTTTTTAATAGAATACTTGGCAGACACAGTCACTCTTCACGATATTTAAATTTATAATTAGCCTGTAATACAAAAGATTAAGTTTGTGAGTTATACAAGACATATTTGTTAAATGGGAAAGAAATTACATTTAAAATGGACTTCCCACATAATTTGGCTAACAGTTTAAGCCCCGCCCACTTTTATAGGCATACAAATAATTTTGAGATTTTGAGATTGCTACAGATACAGATATTGGATCCACTGCACACCCTATTTTAGACAATACTTTCATTTTATCATTTTGACATTAAAAACGGTAACTTAATCCTCCAGCAAGACCTCTGATCGTGTTTTAAGTTCTGGTTATAATAATGATGGTTGTCATATAAGCGGTACTGTCTAACTCACCATTCACACGTCCAGGTTTCAAAGAGGGCAAGCAATTAAGTCTAGTGCTGCAGTGAGGTTATCATTCAGCCCATGACACTATAATGAAGAAGGCAACCTCAATCCACAGCCACAGAAGGCTTTTAGAGCATAAAACCGGAGAAAAGTTATGACTTAAGTAGAAAAAAATTAAATAAACACTGCTAACTTAAGACCAATTTTATTAGCTGGTTACAAGGGGTAAAGTTTAGCAAAGTCTTGCTGTTGAGAAGTGATTAAGAGATTAAGCTCTGAAAAGCGAATCCCAAAAGCCCTCTCATTATCTGAGAATTATTGCAGACATGACAGATTTACAGGAACATCAGTGGGAATGACTTCAGTTATCTAATGTTAAGATTACAGCAGTTTAGATCCAATCTCTCTGTGTGTTCCAGATCTTCACCCAGCAGAGGTTGATTAATATAAGAGCAGCTTCATGTCATTGTCTTCTCATTTCTTGAAGTATATGCTCTGAAGAAGCCACAAGGGCTGTGAATTTATAATGCATGAGTATTTTAGTAATGTTATTGTTTATTAGATGTAACAGGACAAATAATTTAACTTTACAGTAGTATATTAATGATAAACAAGTGACTCGTTTCAAAGCATTTAATATTCTGACATTTTACTGGACTTCAAATGCCTCTTAGGTATGAACCACATTCACTGTGGTTTTAAAAAAAAATGAACAGAAAGCCTTGGGTGCATCACTGAACACTTATAAAAACTCAAAAGAAAAGTTACTAATAATGCCAATTTAAAAAAGTACTAACAATGCCAATGCACTTAAATAATGCCCCGTATTCAGATTTATGGCATCCTCTGCACTGCAATTCTGAAATATAGCTAACTCATCCATTAATTATATTGCATATAATTGTGCAAATAAGAGCATGTAGTGCTGATGTCCACACTATGGAAAATTAAAATGGTTATTAAAATGGTTAGGGTGTAGTAAGGTTTTTTTTTTTTTTTTGACCTGAACTGAACTGAAATCCAGGAAATGCATTTAATTGTTTAACGTAGCATACAAAATATAAAGATGAATAAAAATGTAGTGTTTGTAAGTAGTTAAAATTAGTCTCTGAAAGAGTAATTGTTGTTTGTCTGACACTGGTAATTCATCTATCCCCCCCCCCCCCCACACCCATCTCATCTGCTGATGGGTCGCACTTTACAGTCAAAACACCTTATGATGCTGATTTATCCCTGTCCCAGTGTTAATTAGGGTCATTCTCAACAAGCTTTCTTTAAACTGACATCACATCACAACACAAACACACACACACAAACACACACACACACACACACACACACACACACACACGATTTTGTATGCATATACAGGTATGCATTCATATAATAATAAACAAGGCTGGTGTGTTTGCATGTACAGTAATTCTAGGGAAATGGCCTTAATGCTGAATGTGAGAGTTTTAGAATTCAAAGGATTTACAATCAATGTCATTGCTTTTTGTTTTTCATTGCCCCCAAAAGAACAAAACATTCCAGTTCTGCTACCATAAGTAAGCCGCATGAATAAAAACTAGATTCCATTTCAATTCATCATGTACTGTTGACATAAATGAATTGCAGCCCAAACATCCAGTGTATTCTTACGAGAATCAATGTTTCAAAAACACCTCACAAATTAAATAACCTCATGAGTCAAATGAGGATAAAAAAACATTCAATGTTTAGTTGATCAGCATAAAGAAAACATAAATAACACAAAATATGATGCGTCTATATACATACCGTATACAACATTTCCATACATGTTTCCTATGCCTCATTCTCAGTTTAAACATTGTAATGAAAGGCTAAAGTTAATTATGGCTCTGGTGTCACAATCCAGTCTCAGAGAATGTTTGTTTCATTTTTGTTTAAAGATAGGCCATATTGTCAAAGCAACATGCAAATGAATCAGCAGTTAGTTCAGCGAATGTGAATATGTAATTGTTGCCTGTTCTCTATTGAATAGAGATTTATGGAGACATAAGATATATTCTCTCCCCCCCCCCCACTCTCTCTCTCTCTCTCTCTCTCTCTCTCTCTCTGACACACACACACAATGTTAATTACGTCAAAATGTAATTTTTGCTAAGGATATTATACAGTAAATATTATATATCTAAATTATCTCATTTGTTTACTTAAAGAGTTCATTTTTGTATTCATATTAAATAAAATTCAGGTTTGTGCCTTATCTCTGTTTTTCATTAAATACACAGATTAAATCTTGCCTGAAAATTAAATCTGTGAAATATTGTAATTTAATCTAGATTAATTTCACACTTCAGTGTCAGTAATGGTTATATTATCAGCAGGCACAAGAAATTGTTGGATGATAATATTTGATTTTCAATTTGTAGTTTTATTGAGAAATTATGCACATTTATTAGAACACATTTTATTATTCAGTGACAAATCCATCAATCATTTTCAAAATGAGATCTTTTGATTAGCTTTGATGAACCCTCTTTTAGAATGATAGTGATAATTTGATGTGGGTGTCATGCAGATATGAATAATTCTATAAACAATATTAGGGAAATAAATTAAAAATAAATCTAAAACCAAAGCATTTGCTAAACGAAAAAAAAAAAAACATTTGAAAGTGAATCACTTCGGTATATTTTAAAATGATTATTCCTTATTAACAATACGCATTGCACCACAGGGAGTCTATTGGGGTTGCAAGCTTTTGTGATGTGAACACCCAATGCAATGTTTGTTTTAGAATCTGGCAGAGAGATGTGCCCGAAAGTATGTTGAAGCTACAAACATGTGGCTGTTGTAATTAATCACTGGAGACATTTAGGCAGAGATGATTGAGCAATTATTTTGCCAGCAAATATCATGATCAACAACATTAAACAATCAATGTAGTCTCCGAAGTACTCCATTTTCACAGGCCCATGTTTCATCTCCTTGTTACAATACTCAATACTTTTCACATTCGAGTTCAAAGCAAAATTCTCAGGGTATCAGACGGCACAGTTTTAGCCAGTTCCGAATTACACACCAAAAACAAAACTGAATGAAGAAATGCAGCACTTTACAGCTTTGAACAGGCAAGCTGGAAATCTGGCATTCTTGCATACACATTAAAGCTTCATTTTCCTTTTATATTTCTTTTGGCCTTTATAAGAGTTATTTCTTGGAATGATGCTCCCAGGTTCAGCTCAGTTTCGCACAGTTTGACTGAAACAAACTGTTCTTATCAAGAACAGAAAAGACCAACTGCATATTTGATCCATCCCCAGGACTGGGCATTTTTCAAATAATATTGAATTAAGGAATACAATATATTGGTAGCTTCCATAATATACGATTTTTATTGGAAGGTCATAGCAGCTGGTACCTACTGTATACAAATCCCTTCACTGAGGCCACGTCTGTGTTCTATCAGAGCTCAAGACGTTGAGCTCAGAGTCCATGAGTGTAAATATTTTCTGTTACATGAGTTTATTTTATGTTGACATTCTTCTCAGCTGAGAGGTTGGAAGCTTTGTGCTCTTGAATTAAAGATGATTTCCTCAGTGTTAAAGCAGCATGAAATTGCATCTGTTTGAAAGTGCTTCCTGAGACCTACATTTCTCCAGTAAATTCTCATGTCATTGCCCAAATGGTTCCTAAGGAAGCTGAGGGCATGGACTTTTTCAAGTAGAAACTGCTGCTGGTTGCTGGTTTCTCATCCATGGAAGGGCATCGCAAAGTTTTGTGGACAAAAATGATGAAAAATTCTTCCTAACAACATCAAGAAAAAAACAGTTCCAATGCAAAAATACTCAGTAATAGTGAATGGAGCCAAACTCTTATGAGAAAACTTTTATCACTTTGTCACTTTATGTCTGGATAGGAAACTGTGAGGTCAACAAGTCTGTTTACAGACCTCGTAGATTCCCATTTCTGATAAGATCCATACCATAGAACAAATGCAGAGCTTGATTACATGTTTGACAACTGGCAAGAGACTGAAGTAATTTTTTATGCTATTGCATGCTTCCCTTCTTGCCTATTGCATTTCGAGGGAAACATAGCAAGAGCTTAATTTTCTTACTGAGGAAAAGTTTGAAGAAATTAAGTGTTTACATATTAGATTTTGCCAGAAGAAATGCAAAAAATTCATGCCATTTATGTCAATATAATTATATTATTTGCTCAGATAAATTTCCTGACACGTGACTCCCAGGCCCTTGGCTGAAATATCAGCCAAGAACTCACTTCAAACTATTAAAGAAATAGTGATGGCCATGTCTCAACCAATGCTGCCAATTATAGTGGAATAAATCAACTTGACATACAGAGAATGTCAGTCCATCACAAACATCACAAGCCACCCTCATTGGGAACCATCCTCTAGAGCAGGGGTTTTCAACTAATTCAGAGACATTCCCTTGAGAATTTATGAATATAAGTTAGCAAATATCTAAACAACCACGCCAAGAAAGTTCTACACACACACCTATTCAAAATCTAGACAATAGTTGGCTTGAGTATCAGTCACGCTTACTGACAATGTAAGCTGTTCCCTTTCAGTCAGTAACTCTCGACGTCACATCGGTGACCGATGATTTGGGATATCACTTCGATAGACCAATCTACTTCAAGTGTAAACTGAACGAGCCAATGCACATTGGCATGCAATTATTGCATCCAGCTGCCGCTGATCACAGTGTGAGTATAAGAAGGCAGCAGGTGCAATGCATACCAGCTTTTCGCTTTGTAGCCGAGTGACAGTATCGTTCTGCTCACCTCAACTGGTTGCTGCTATTGGTGCACACCATGACCCCGTGAATGGGAAGTCTCTAGGTAAGCATGACCTCGTCATCAGGTTCCTTAGAGGGGCCAGGAGGTTAAATCCTTCCCGGCCCCCCTCGATACCCTTTTGGGACCTGACTCTGGTGCTAAAATCAATACAGCAGGGCCCATTCGAGCCTTTGCATTCAGTTGAGCTAAAGTTTCTTTCATTGAAATCTCTGCTCCTGCTTGCACTAGCCTCCATCAAGAGGGTAGAGGACCTGCACGCATTTTCGGTCGACGATTCGTGCCTAGAGTTTGGGCCGGTTGACTCCCAGGTAATCCTGAGGCCCCTGCCCGGCTACGTGCCCAAGCTTTGCTCTGTCCTGTCCGAGCATTAAGATGCTACGTAGACTGGACACAAAGCTTCAGGACCTTAGACCAGCTCTTTGTCTGTTACGGAGGCCGGCAGAAGGTGAATGCCATCTCTAAGCAGAGGATGGCCCATTGGATTGTGGATGCCATAACCGTGGCTTATCAGGCACAGGGTGTGCCCTGCCCATTCAGTTTGCGAGCTCACTCAACTAGAAGTGTTGCATCCTCCTTTGCCTGGCTCCTGGTGCCTCGCTGACAGATATTTGTAGAGCTTTGGGCTGGGTTACCCCTAACATGTTCGCTAGATTCTATAGTCTTCGTGTAGAGCCGGTATCCTCCTGTGTTCTCACCTCAAATGAGTAGTGGCACTGAGAGGCCCCGGTTAGTGTCGGCTTGCTAAAACTGCTCCAGAGTCTCCATACTGTAGACCCTGTTGAGATCCTCCATCACCCTAGGCAGCCGGATGCAGTGGAATGTCCGGCGCCAGGTCTTCATGATGAATCCGTGAGAACCATGGAAAGTCGCGTTCCATATTGAGACCTAAGCGGTACTCATATGTGTATAGTCCACAGTTTAGCCTTAGAGCCTGTGTCTGAGCCCAGACTTCTACCTTCCAAGAGGGTTTTAATCACCTCAAATTTCTCCATATACACCTAAACAGATGCTACATTTACATTTAATCAGTTAGCAGACGCTTTTATCCAAAGCAACTTACAAATGCGAACGATAGAAGCAAACAGACCATCGAGAGAACTACAACAGTATACAAGTGCCATGACAAGTCTCAGATAGTCTAGCACAGAACATGTAGCTATGTTTTTTTTTTCAAGAAAAGAAAAGAAAAGAAAAGAAAAGAAAAGAAAAGAAAAGAAAAGAAAAAAAAGTGCTAGTATTAGTTGGTCAAGTGCTGGCTAAAAAGGTGTGTCTTTAGATGTTTTTTGAAGATGAGTAAAGACTCAGCTGTTCAAATTGAGATTGAGAGGTCATTCCACCAGCTGGGCACAGTCCAGGAAAAGTACTAGTAGCCAGTGTAACCTGATGAGGAGAGGAGTAACGTGAGCTTTTTTTTTGGCTCATTGAAGACAACTCTCGCTGCTGCTTTCTGGATCAGTTGCAGAGGCTTGATAGAACATGCAGGAAGGCCCACCAAGAGAGAATTACAATAGTCCAGTCTGGAAAGAACAAGAGCTTGGACAATAAGTTGTGTGGCTTGCCCTGACAGGAAGGGTCTGATGTTCCTAATGTTGTATAAGGCAAATCTGCAGGACCGGGTTGTTGTAGCAATATGATCTGTAAAGTGTAACTGATGATCGATCACAACTCCTAGGTTTCTGGCTGTCCTGGAAGGAGTTATGGTTGACGAACCCAGCTGTATAGAGTAGTTGTGATGAAACGATGGGTTCGCTGGAACCACATGCAGTTCTGTCTTAGTAAGGTTGAGCTGAAAGTGATGGTCCTTCATACAGATAGAAATGTCTCTCAGTCAGGCTGAGATGTGGATAGGA
Source organism: Cyprinus carpio (assembly GCF_018340385.1). Classification (NCBI taxonomy): domain Eukaryota; kingdom Metazoa; phylum Chordata; class Actinopteri; order Cypriniformes; family Cyprinidae; genus Cyprinus; species Cyprinus carpio. The sequence goes on along the minus strand of NC_056577.1, from coordinate 22,605,373 downwards.
GAATCTGGTGGTTAATTGTGTCAAAAGCAGCAGACAGATCCAGCATGATGAGCACTGAGGATTTGGAAGCTGCTTTCGCCAGGCTTCAGTAACTGAGAACAGGGCAGTCTCAGTTGAGTGGGCGCTTTGAAGCCAGATTGGTTGCTGTCCAGGAGGTTGTTCTGTACAAGAAACATTTGAACACAACTCGCTCAAGTGTCTTTGCAATGAATGGAAGAAGGAATACTGGTCTGTAGTTTTCTAAAAGTGCTGAATTTAGAGATGGTTTCTTAAGCAGTGGGCTTACCCGAGCCTGCTTAAATGCTGTGGGAAATGTACCAGAGTGAAGCGAGGTGTTGATAAGTTTGGAAACGTCAGTCTCTGAGAGTGGAGAGAAGGAGGAGAGAGAGTGTGTATTATGAAGTTATCATCAGTCTGCATTGTGGAGAATTGGTCACTGATGGTTCTTGTCTTATTTGTAAAGAAAACTGCAAAGTCATCAGCTGTAAGAGTGGATGAAGGAGGAGGGGGAGGAGGACAAAGAAGAGAAGAGAAAGTTTTGAAAAGTGTGCGAGAGTCAGAACAGTTGTTAATTTTGTTGTGGTAGTATGTTGTTTTAGCAGTGAAGACATTTGCAGAGAAGGAAGAGAGGAGTGACTGATACACACTGAGGTTGGTAGAGTTTCTTGATTTGTGCCATTTCCTCTCTGCAGCCCTAAGTTTAAAGCGATGTTCACAGAGAACATCGGACAACCAGGGGGCAGATGGGGTGTTGCGTGCTGGTCTGGATGACAGTGGGTAAAAGTTGTCCAAGCAAGAGGTTAGAGAGGAGCAAAGAGTGTCAGTAGGACTGTTCGTGTCCAGTGCTGAAAACTGAGAGAGTGAAGGAAGTGAGGATGAAACCATAGAGGATGGGTGAGAAGGAGAGAGTGAGCATAGGTTGCGTTGAAAGGTGACCTGCGGAGGAGTGTGTGCCATGTCAGGAGTAAGTGTGAGTAAATAAATTATTATCAATTGGTCTGAGGTGTGCAGTGGAGTAACTAAAGTGTTGTCCGTGGAGCAGCAGCGTGTGTAGATTTGTGCGTAGCTGTAGTAGACGCTCGCTTGAGATCAAATGAGGCGAGCAGAGTGTTGAAGTCAGCAGCCTGACGTTCTTCTAGGTGGATGTTGAAGTCACCGAGCAGTACCAGAGGAGTAGCATCTTCAGGATGAGTAGCAATAGAAGAAATAAATTCTGCTTTGTTAACAGCAGACTGGCAGTTCCAGAGACCAACTGGAATAGAAAGTAAAGTAGCAGAGGTCAGAGGGACAGGCTGTAGATTATTGGGATAGGCCTGCCTCCAATGAGTGTTAGTAGTAATAGTAGAGATTTGAAAGCCCATAATAAGTACAATTGACCTAAATAAGTATTTGAGAACAAGCTGTACAAAAAGTTAAGAAAGGGGAGAAAATCAGTACTAAAGTGCCTTGTCTGTGTCCTTGCTCAGTGGAGTCGCGCAGGTAGAGTTGATGGTCTGTGAAACTAGCCAATTTTATATTTGCCTAAGTACTTGTTATTGAAGTCAGCTGGCCACGCCTTACTATTTAGCAAACCAAAACTGGGGAGTCCCGCGATAGGCAAACGCGAGAACAAACGCGACTTGAGCACGTATTTACCATGGTAAAACATAGTAAGTGGAAAAAGTTTCCTAGCAACAACAACCTATATGTGTATTTGCTTCCGAAAACTCCTTCGGGAAGGTTTGGGCTTCTGCAGCGTCCCTGTTCCAAGTGGAACGGGTACGTTTTCCCAGTGTTATCTCACCCAGTGAGGTAGTGTTTTGATAATGGTGAGTGGAACTACTTGTTCCGAGCTCCGGCCTACACCTAATAGGGGCGCAGGTTGCTCGCACAGGGCACTGGAAGGGACAGCACCCATGGTGCTTTGGTAGGGATCCCAATTTGTCAGTCACCAACGTGACATCAACAGTGACCGACTGAAAGGGAACGTCTCGGTTATGTATGGTAACCCTCATTCCCTGAAGGAGGGAACGGAGACATCACGTCTCATCACCATGGTTGCTGTACCGCAGCTGAGCGTCGGCTTGGCTCCTCAGCGAAAACCTGGCATGCATTGCACCTGCTGCCTTCTTATACTCACGCTGTGATCAGCGGCAGCTGGATGCAATAATGGCATGCCAATGTTTCAGTATAATTACACACGCGATACCAGGGGCGGTTCTAAACCCTTTATAGGTGGGTTTCAGCCCCCCATCTGTCACCTTAGCCCCCAAAAACTTATCTTAATCTTAATGATCAGGCCAGTGCTGCTTGCTCAAGAAAGTTTTTCATACTCGCGTGTTTTAAGTCTTGTCAGTTTAAACACTAAGTAATTTTAAGCCATTTAAGCCCAAGACATCTCAGTTGGCAGCGCACTTCAGAAAACCCCCACTTTCTCCAGCTCCACCTCTATAGATCTGCTACGGGGTGATTCATGTATGCTATATGGGGGTTATTCATACGTGTTGTATGTGCAGCAGCAGAATTTCTTACATGCTTACAGCAGCATATTATGGATGTATTTGCAGTAGCAAGTCTTGGTACTTGCTCTGCCGCAGCAGTGCAGCAGATCTATTCCACCAAGACCAAATACATTAACATTTTCATGTACATTACCATGCCAATCCCTCCGAGAGTTGTCATGACAGAAATATAAATAATAATCTTGCCGAACTAAGCTGTGCTCTGGTGAGTTTTGGTGAAAAGATTCCCAAGGTATCTGTGGCGCAGGATTATCCAGATAACTGGCTAACATGTCTAAGATACTGTGAGCAAGGCAATTAGCTGCTGCTCTAGAGAATATCATTCTCCTCTTATGATTCTCTTTCTCTCCTTTTTACCATTATTACCTTAATCAAGGTTGTCTCACATATTTTAATTCACCCATCATAATAAAAGAAAATATGGAACTTATGTATAGTTACTGTTAAATTCCCAACCTCTGTGGAATGGCAAATAGTATTATTTTACCAGTTACAGTCATTTTAAATTAGATAAAAAATAAAAAATAAAATGTGTCAGGAAAAAGAGCAAATATCCTGCCTTATATTTCCAGCAACTAAATATCATATGGAACAGTTTTTGCTAAACTAAAAAGGACAGCCAAGCTTCCCATTAATCCCCCTGGAATAGGCACAGTCATTAGCCACTTTCCCACTGTCAGGCCAGTGCAAGCCAGTGCTTTAAACGGGCCGGGCGGCGCTATTAGCCTCGAACCTGTAGCACCGAGGCCAAAATGATGCTGCGTTTCCACAGTCAGGCCAGAAGCTCCACTGTGCTTCGCTAAAACCTGCCCTTTACACGCCTCTCAGAAACAACGTCACGCAACCCCATCATTTCACCAGCAAAGAGACATTTTTAAAAAAAACTAAAAAGAAATAAGTCACTGGAACTAGTGCGATCACTAAACAAACATGATAAAAGTAGCCATTTGTTTACATGCTTTGTTAAACAATTAAATCCAAAAGCATCAATGTTTTACAATAATAAGTGATACATTGATCATAATGAATTAATTTATCAGGATTGAAAATAAGTCACACAGAAATAAAACTGTATGAACATAGCCTACTTATTCAGTTGAGTCTGTTTCTGTTTATTTGTAGTTAGAGTAGGCCTACATACATGACATTTAGAAAGAATGATCATTTCTATATTTCTTATATCTATATTATATTTTTATGATGTGCAGAGCTAAACTCTCGAGACGAGACTTATGACAGATAAAATATATACGTTTGTGTTAGAGAATAAGAAGCTGACACCTGATTTCTTCAAGTGGTTGTAATTACCATGTTTACTATGGTAAAGCTGATGGCTAGTGTGCATAGTCTTTTGGATAGCTTATATATATTTCTGCCTTGTATGGTGATCATAATCCACATTAGATCAAGTTATTTCAAACACTCACTGCTGTCTAAAAGTGAGTTTTGAATTAAAATTATTTTAAAAGTCTTTAATGCTGGTATTATAGCTGTTAACTTTATGAAATCATCCGTGGCGCTGACACTCTCCAGATACAGAGAAACTCCACCTTTGTTCATAACCACTCCTCTAGCCCCAGCTGGCCCGCTTTGGCCAAATGTTTTTGCCTAGCCGTTGGCCCCAAGCAAGTACCGACGAGGCATGGTCAAGCCCCGGAAGTGACAGTGGAAACGAGACTGGCCCTGGCACGCACTAGCATGCCCGCTTTTGGCCCGAAAGTGGAAATCCAGCTATTGTCCAATGTATTTTAATTTTGTGTAACCAAAGATAAACAAGTCCACTGCAGGTGGACTAAACTGATGACAGTGGGCAATTTTGAGAAACAAGCAGTGAAAAAGTCTGTAATAGTAAGCTGCACCTGTCAGTGGTTGAGCTATAACAATGTGAAGCTGTTATTGTTGTTGGTAATGTTAAGTACTGCCGTGCTCAAAAATAATAAACAATTATTTGCTAACTTCACAAAACATTCAACACATAGAAGTCTCTCATGCCCACAAAGGTTGCATTTATTTGATAAAAAAAATAGTCAAAATTGTATTGCAAAAAAGTAAATAAAAATGCTTTCTATTGTAATATATTTTTATAACAATTTATTTCTGTGATTGCAAAGCAGTGTAAATGACAATAGTGTTATTGAATGAATGAATGAATGAATGATCTTAATGATAAGGCTTTATTGCATTTTTCATTAAAAACATCTAAATTCATTTAAACTTGATACATTAACTTGAAACGAAAATGTAAGATTAATTAATTCAAATACATTTTGCCATTTCCTCTTTAAAGCATACCTAACAGAAAATTTAGGTTTATGCTTATAACAAGAAAACATTTTTTTTGAAAATGCCATTTAATATATATATATATATATAGATAGAGAGAGAGAGAGAGATAGAGAGAGAGAGAGAGAGAGAATGAAAACAAGCCAAAATATTTTTTGTTTTTGTTGTTCTAGTGTAAAATATTTACATTCAAAACCTGCATCAAAGGAATGTTGCTGTTTTCTAGCAAAGCACACCTGTTAAGCCAGATCACTTCCACATGGTTTGCAGTGCTCTCCAACCAGAATAACTAAAATCTGCAATAATACATTGGCCACCTGTATATGAATAGATAGTTTGGGTTTCATAACTCTTGCCTTTGAAGAAATTTCAGGGTAAAAATGTTCCCTCCAAAAGTGACTCAGGAGAGGTTGAATAAGTAATCAGTCAGTGCCAGAAGGACTTGCGAATTCAGCATTAATGAGTTTGCAGCTTGACTGTGCTCACTCAAGAGCAGCCGTGCTCTGTGAAACAAAGAGCACCCTTATTCCTATGGAACCGCACATGCCATTATACCAAAAAAATGTCCTACATGCTGAGAATTGACTCACCTCTACGCATGGTAGTCAGTCCTCTGACAAACTAAACATAGTACATTTGTGCTATTTTTATGACTGTTGTCACAAACTAGAAATCCAAACAATTGCAGAACTGCTTTTTCATGTGCAATTAAAAAAAAAAGAAAAAAAAAAAAGTGTCAGTCCATGATTGTGCTCGAATGCATAATCAGTGTTTTTTCCTTGTCTACGTTCTGTGAGCATGAGTTTAAAAAGCCCTTGAGAAGATGATCTGTAAGGTAATTAATTTTTTCTCTTTTATTGTCACAAAATCCATGAATAAATTGTATGCTAGAAAGTATTGTGTACTAACACATTCACGTTTGACGTGGCATATGTCTCCTTTCACCTCAAAGCACAAGTTTAAACATCAATCAAAGTCCTTGCCTATTCTTGTTAAATAAACTTTCTTCTCCCATTTGTTCTGTTTTTTCTCCTTTCTGCTAGGTGACAGCATCTCCAAGAGAATGACTCAAGGAGGGGACCTGCGCACCTTTTTCAGTTTCTTAAGAATGCAGACATGAATAATACACTCTTTCTTTATTAACAAAGTTCTTGAGTATTTTTTTTATTATTTTATTTTATTTTACTTTTTTATTTTATTTTATTATTTCAGCCAATTTTCTGCATACATCTTCAAATATTGTTCTTTACAAAAATTTCAGGTGGAGGAACCTAAAAGCTAAAATTATTTGTTGTCTTTATGTTTATTCCAATTATTCCAATAAAATAAATAAATAAATATATGAAAAATATAAATAAATAATACACGTTTAATAATTGCAATGCATGTCTGCAGGCCTGATCACAACTTTGTAGTCATTATTTAATCTTTCTCTTTTCTTGATGACAAAATATTTAGAAAAAAAATATTTATAAGATTTGTTAATTAAACGTGTATAAATTGGATATTGTGATTGTAAATTTGTATTTATGTTTAATTGTGTTACACTCAGGTGGACTCAAAACACTCACAAGGATGATGAAGGTAAAATTATCTTTAATATTCCACACAGAAGGTAAATCCACAAGAGGAAGGCTTAGCACACGTGAAAACAGACAAGATCCGACAAACACTATGGGTGTATTCACACCTGTCTTGCTTGTTTTGATCGAATCGAACCCAAGTTTGTTTCCCCCTTGGTGCAGATCTTTTGGCCAGGTGTGAATACAGCAGTCAGACTCGGGTGCGGAACAAACAACTGCACCGAGACCCAGCTAAAGAGGTGCTCTCGGTCCAGTTCAAAACAAGCTCCGGTATGCTTGAAAATTTCTGTCCAATGAATGGATGACCTTAGCACATGTGTGGTTTTGGTTACAATCTCTTGTTCACATACAAAAAGGTCAGTGTGAAAGTGAACCACACCAAAAAATAAATAAAATAAAAAAATCATCATTGTATTTGGTCCGGACCAGAGCAAAGTGAAAGTGATGGCCAAGTATGGTGACCCATAATCGGAATAAGTACTCTGCATTTATCCCATCCAAAGTGCACACACACAGCAGTGTACACACACACACACAGTGAACAAACACCCGGAGTGGGCAGCCATTTTTTGCTGCGGCACCCGGGGAGCAGTTGGGGGTTCGGTGCCTTGCTCAAGGGCACCTCATTCGTGGTATTGAAGGTAGGAGAGAGCGCTGTACATACACTCCCCCCAACTGCTGGTACGAGACTCGAAGCTGCAACCTTTTCGGTTACAAGTCCGACTCTCTAACCATTAGGCCACGACTTCCCCTTTATTTGCCTAATTAAGATAATAAACTTGACACAGGTGAACAGAATGAACTAATCAGACACAAGTCAAAGCTTGGTCAAAACAGGAACACAAGAGGAAAGACAACAAACTAAAAGTCCATGATCATGACAGTACTCTCCCCTCCAGCCAGGCGCAACTTCACGCCATAACAAAAACAAAGGAGTGACGTAGGGGACTTAGGAAGAGGACAAAGGGGTGGAGTTGGGATGGTAACAGGAGATGGCAAAGGATAGGCACGAAGGCTGGCGTATGACCAGGGTGGCGATGACAGAGGGAGGAGCCATTGAGGAATCAGTAGGAACCATGGTGGATCAGATGGAGGAGCCAGAATAGAGACAGGAAGGACTTGGAGCAGGAGGAATCAGGCAGGACCCAGACCACAGCCAAGATGACAGCCTATGGTGGAGCCAATGGAGGGAGGAGCCATGGTGGAGGAATGGCTGACAACTCCAGGGGGCATATAGAAAGTTGCGGAGCAAAGGGAAGAGGGAGACCGGTGGAACTGGTGGACTGCCGGGCCACAGTGGAGAGGAGGGAGCTAGGAGCCATGGTGGAGCCGCTGGGTCAACAGGCCGAGGCAGGGTCTGGGACTCGGAGACGAGGGATCTTCCAGCCACAATGTCAAAAGACTTAGTAATTCTGAATAAAAGTCTATTAAATCCCCTGAGTCCTTCCTCAGCGGTGGCACAGTGGGTGGGGCTTTCCTCCACACCCTCGCTCTCCACTGTACAATCGTCCGTGGCGGGCATTGTTGCTGGCTCACGCACCTGGTCAGACATTCCATGAGGCTCTGGCTCTGGGCAATCCTCAGCTCTGTTGCTCCATTAGGCAATGGCTCTCTGTCTGCGGTGGGCTCTGGCTGTTGCTCTGTACAGCGGGATAGTATTTGGCTGGGCTCTGGGTCCGGAGTGGGGCTGGTGAGTTCCTCATCAGCGTGGCAGATGGTGAACTGGGATTCATTTCTCACCTGTACCAACTCCACAAAGGCGGCGAAATTCTCTCGAGGACAATCTCCAAACAACCTGCAGGTGGCGATGAGGCTCGCTATGTAGAATGAGTAGAGCGCGTTGTCCGGGTAGCTGGTATTGTTGGCAATGTATGGTATACATACAATAGTCTGGTGTGGTCCTCAAGGGCAAGTTCCCCCTGCCCCAGCAGGAGGAGAAATTTGGGGCGATCCATAAACAATGGTGAACTGGGATTCATTTCTCACCTGTACCAACTCCACAAAGGCGGCGAAATTCTCTCAAGGACAATCTCCAAACAACCTGCACGTGGCGTTGAGGCTCGCTATGTAGAATGAGTAGAGCGCGTTGTCCGGGTAGCTGGTATTGTTGGCAATGTATGGTATGCATACAATAGTCTGGTGTGGTCCTCAAGGGCAAGTTCCCCCTGCCCCAGCAGGAGGAGAAATTTTGGGCGATCCAAAAACAAAAAATAAAAGACTTTCAAAAACAGGAAACCAAATGAGGAGAAACACGCCACTTAACTTCCTGTTGGGTCGGAACTTCTGTCACACTCAGGTGCACTCAAAACACTCACGAAGATGATGAAGTTAAAATTATCTTATTATTTTATTATTATTTTAATATTATATTATTTCACAGATAAGGTAAATCCACAAGAGGAAGGCTTAGCACACGTGAAAACATACTGTATACGAGATCCGACAAACACTAACTGAACAGACAGGAACTTTAAGATAATATATATATATAAAGATAATAAACTAGACACAGGTGAACAGAATGAACTAATCAGACACGAGGGAAAACTAGGTCAAAACAGGAAACAAGATGAAAGACAACAAACTAAAAGTCCATAATCGTGAATTTGAGCTTAATATACAGATCAAATAAAAACGTATCATAACCACTTCTGCAAAATTAGCATATTACAATAAGTCTTTCAAAACTTTACAATAATACCACAAATGAGAACATTTGCCTCTGAAATCTAGTAAATGATGAGATGAGAGTAGACAGTGGGGAGTTGCTTCAACTTTCAAAGTATAATTAATTTGTTGATATCGATTTCAAATTAAAATTTAATCATGTAACAGAAGTGTGGCAGTGAAACAAAAGATGGTCCATTGTTCAACACTCGTTATTTTATACTCCAATGATTTTGCCTTAATGACTTGATATTACTTATCATATGCTTTCATTTTTCTGCAGATTGGAGAAAATGTATTACAGTATGTTCAGTCTAACCTGGACATATTCTGCTCCAAGATAGTTGGCACTAGCAGAAGTTACAATATTTGAAGAACAATGACAGAAGTTACAATACTGAAGGCAGGCACACAATAAACATAATGTAGAAACATTATATAATTTAAAAGATAAAGCATGGAAAGCCATCTTTATTTATGATAGCATTCACTATCTTTCATTTACTACATAAGCAAATTCTGACCTTCACATTTCATACATTTCTCATAGAATTAAGCATTAGTGGCATACAGACTCACATGAAATGATATTTCAAATATTCCAGTTCAAAGCCCTGCTGATTGATGCAGTCAGTGGGAGCTAATTAATACAAGTCAATGATCCAAAATATGTTCATCCTTTTTATCCCAGAAGAGTTTGCTTCCCCAGTGATAGAGAAGCCTTGGGCAAGGACTTGGGTCTCAGTGGAGGATGAAAGTTAAGGGTATGAACTGAAAGGTAGGGGAAAGCCAGGTGGGGAGCCTTCCTGCCCTCTTCTCCTATCTTCAATAGCATATCCAGAAAGTTTTGACTGACATTTGTTGATCCCCCCACCCCCCTTTAAGACCAGCAAAGGCCGGGGGATTCTACCATCATAGCATGACTTAGACTTATTGTGAACATTGATAATGATGATCCTATGATCCAGACATACCCAGTGTGCAAACCGAGCTCAGTCTTCATCATCATGCCTTATCAGAATAGGTATCTTCATATCTCTGCAGAAACTAAATGCATGAGTGCATGACTAATGATCATGTGGTTGTGCAGAAGTGTTTCTTTAAAGTGGAGGGTTTTTTTTATTTTTCTCAATAACATTTTAATAATTAGTGTTCCTTAACAACCTTTCACATTTCTAACACACAAAAATATTCTACATATAATATTTAAAGCAAATATTTAGAATGAAATGTAGTGATTTATTAATGAGAATATGCTCTGTTTTTCATCTTATCATAATAAAAAGAAGAAAATCTTACTAGATAAAAAATTTCTCTGAGAAAAAAAAAGTATTCTCTTTATCAATGCATTTAATGCACTGATCTGACATTGACTGTCTCTGTTGGGGATGTAGTATGTGACTTCTAATTGCATGGCTCATGAATGAATCCTTCCATGAAAAAAAAATACATATTTCTGAAAAGTTCAGGAACATGGTTGTCAATGCTAATGAGGCTGAAAAGAGTTACAAAACAATTGCTACTAAAAAGACTAAGATGAAGACATTCATTAATCTTCAGTCAAAAGCATGGGCATCGGAAGCCAAAAAAAAAAAGAAGAAAAATTTAATCTGTATTCTGGTGCCTAGCCTATGTGGCGGAGGGGAATATGCCACCGCCTTGTGGGGGAGATTAGCACTTAATCTAAGGAAGACTGAGTGAGAAACCTAGATCCTAGTCCCCCCACCCAATGCTTTTAGTCTTTGTACAAGGGTCTCTTGTATGTGGTGCCTGTTGTGTTGCAATGTGGAAATGCTAAAGATGTGGTGAGGTGGGCTTCAGGATTTATTTAGTACATGAAGTGCGTGTGTGCAGGGAACACAGGAAATAAAGATAACTGACTGCAAATCCCACCCTCCCCAGATCTAACAGAACAAGCCTCCTGTGCTGCCAAGTTGGCTACTTCGACAGCTGTCTTCAATCTGTCATGATAGTTTTTTACCCAATCATCAAGATTGTCAGCTCTACTGTCCTCCAAGTCTCTCCCATTAAGGATATCCATCGGCATTCTATCATTCCTTCCAAACATTAAATAGAATTGTATGCCATAGCCAACTTCGGGTAGATACTGTTTCCAATTCCTTTTCTTTTCCGGGGCTAACGTCCTTGGCATATCATGCATGGTTCTATTAAACCTTTCGCACTGGGAGTTACCCTGTGGGTGATATGGAGTTGTGCGACTCTTTCCGATTCCATAGACTTTACACAGTTCTTTGATGACATTTGCTTCGAAACACTGACCTTGGTCGGAATGTAGTCGTGCAGGACAGCCATAGTGGACAAACCAATGCTGCACCAGGGTTTTTGCAGTGGTGTGGGCAGTCTGATTTCTGGTTGGCACTGCTACCGTGAAATGAGTAAACATGTCAGACAAGGACATTTTCATATCCTCCCACAGATTCCTCCAAGACTGTATAATCCATTGCAAGGACTTCCAGCAGGGCAGATACATTAGTGCATGTCATTGGAGCTTGTATTTTAGGAAAAACATCTTTCGCGAGGGCACATCTCTTGCATTCCTGAATCCAGTTTTGAATGTCCTTACTCATAGTCGGCCAGTAATAGCTCCACCTCATGCGCTCCAGCGTGCTTCTCTCTCCAAAATGGCCACAATGATCATGCTGACTCTCCTACACTTTGTAACGTAAGGGTTCTGGAACCACTAATTGACAAATTTCTTCTCTGTCCCAGGGATCAAAGATAGTATGGAACATCACTCCTTTTTTAAGCTTGAGTCGTGTGAATTGTCTAGCAAGTTTTTTTTAACTCAACATCCATATTGCCGTGCTCGACTGGACTCAGGTTCTTGTTGGTTAGTACAGCACGGTAAATAGGAGCTATATGAGGGTTGATCTTTTGTTGCTCTTCTACATCACTCCAGCTATATCCAGGGACTTTCTTTATCACCGATACCTGGACCGATGCTTGTACTCTCTGCTGCTTTTTGGCGACTGGCCATAAACATGCACACACTTCATCTGAATTCATCTTAATGAAGTCTTTAGCAGAGTCCTCTTGCTCAGGCTCCACACCAGATGGAATCCTTGATAACACATCTGCATTTGTGTTTTGCCATCCTGGTTTGTAGTAGACCTCAAAATCAAACTCCGACAACTGAGCTATCCACCGTTGTTCAACCGCTCCTAAATTTGCGGTTGCCAAGTAACACAAAGGGTTGTGATCGGTTATCACAGAGAACTTGGTGTAGATCAAGTATTCTTTGAACTTTTCAGTTACAGCCCATTTTAAGGCAAGTAGCTCTAGCTTGAAAGCACTGTAGTTTCGGTCGTTCTTTTCTGATCCATGAAGACCCCGATCACACGCTCAACCCCTCCTTGACATTGACTTAACACTGCCCCAAGACCATGCAGGCTTCCATCAGTTGTGAGTACGAAAGACTGACTGAAATCCGGGTACGCGAGAACTGGCGGAGACATTAAACACTGCTTGAGTTTGTCAAATGCAGTTTGACACTCTGTTGTCCAGTTAAGAGGTTCAACGATTTTCTCTTTCCCTCCTTTACCAAACAGGGCATGAAGGGGCTGGGCTAACTGAGCAAAACCAGGAACAAACCTCCTGTAATAACTCATGAATCCAAGGACCTGTCTTAACTCCTTGACATTCGTGGGTGCAGACCAGGATTCCAGCGCCCGAGTTTTCTCTCCATCCACCTTTATTCCCTGGGAGGAAATTAGGTGACCCAAGAATTTCACTTTGGGTTTTAAAAGGAAACACTTGCTGGGTTTCAGTTTCAAACCATGCTGTCTCAACCGGTTGAACACTATTTCCAGTCTTTGACAATGGTTTTCGAAGTCTTTTGAAAAGATAATAATGTCATCCAGATAGATGAGCAGTTTGTCAAAGGTTAGATCACCGAGCACCACGCCCATCAGACGCTGAAATGTCGCAGGTGCATTGCAAAGTCCATATGGCATCCTGGTCCATTCAAACAGTCCAAAGGGAGTGGTGACCGCTTTCTTTGTTCTATCCTCCTCACTCATCGCTACTTGGAAATACCCGGAGGTAAGATCAAGGGTGGAGAACAGCTGTGCATTTCCCAAGGCATCCAGCAATTCCTCCATGCGAGGGAGAGGATAAGCATCTCTGCAGGTCACTTTATTCAAACTTCTGTAGTCGCAGCAAAAGCGTACGCTGCCATCCTTCTTAATCACGATCACAGCTGGAGATGCCCACAGACTACAGCTTTCTCTGAGAATACCTTGAGACACCAAATCTCTCTGTTCGGCTCTGGCTTGCTCTAACATACCTGTCTGCTCACCAAACCGCCTTTGCATCTCTTCAAACTGTTTCTTTAATTCTTCCAGTTCAACCATAGCGTCGGCTCTAGGACCAGGAACTTGCACTGAATCGGGAACCAGGAATTGATCCTGTTAGTGACGCCAATATGTGGCGGAGGGGAATATGCCACCACCTTGTGGGGGAGATATAGCACTTAATCTAAGGAAGACTGAGTGAGAAACAGGATCCTAGTCCCCCCACCCAATGCTTTTAGTCTTTGTACAAGGGTCTCTTGTATGTGGTGCCTGTTGTGTTGCAATGAAAACACAGGAAATAAAAATAGCTGACTGCAAAGCCTGCCCTACCCAGATCTAACAGAACAGGTAAGATGCCCCCACTCCTTAGTATAAGTGAGTCAAAACCGATTTCAACTTAAATATATTGACATTTATTTAAGTTAATGGAACTATGATTCCTTCGTTTTTTTTTAAAAGGAGTGAATAAAATTTGAATGCAATCAACAGAGAAGGGAATAAAAATGTAGAAAACAATAAAGACAGTAAATTAACAACTCTGTAACCGTCTCGGTTGAGTTTTGTACAACAAATGACAATCAGTGTCCCTTCTGTTTTATCCACAGGGTAAAGGGTTTCACCTTAACAATCTCCTCACTCAGATTCTTCAACAAAAAAAAAAAAATCACATCAGAATTTACTTTAGTTTGTTTTTTAAAAGAAATGAAAAACAAAAGTTCTCTTTGATTCAGTTCAAGAATTCAAAAGTTTTCTTCCATGAATAGGACAAAAAAAAGAAAGATTATTTCCAGTCCATTCACAAATAAAACACGAGTCAAAAAGCCCCTCCAAGTGCAAGAAAAATTAAATATATGAATCCCCTTGCAGGATAATTCACTTTTACACAGTTCAGTTCTTACGATCACAGGAGAGAAAACAATGGCTTGCTTACCAGCATACAGAATCAAATGAAGTAAATTATGTGCATCACCACTCTTTGGTTGAGGATGAGACGCAGAATGAAGTCATATGGATGGCAGGGATCTTCACTCTTTGACTCTCAGCGATCGTTACGCTTCCTCGTGATCCTGACTGCTTCAACACGATCCAACGAGGGCTCAATCCCCAGCTGATGGAGATCAGATTGGAAGACGAACAATACACAGCACCTCTCGATGCTTCAGCGAACTCTTCTAGTACACTAAGCAACTGCATCCATCGTGATTTAAATTTGATTGAACAAAAACAACTGGACACAACACAGAGCAAACGCAGTTTTGCCACACAGCCGCATAACTGTTAAGTGCGGTCAGGCCCACTTCTTCTGCTTCATGTGTGAACACGTCATAAAAACTATCCCGACACGTTCAATAACGGTCATCAAACGGCCGTCGACTCCGACTCCAAAGACCACATGATGATTTTAAAAGCAACATGCAAACAAATTGTTTACCTTGCTGTGTTGTGGCAGTGCGAGTAGTGAAAAGCACGGAATGGAGTTTAATTTATATGGACTTTGAATGAGCCAAGTGGAATGGATTTTAGAAAACAGCAGTGTGGAAGTCAAGGTTGTAGCTAAAACATGGAATTGAGATTCCTCAAATGGCTGTAAAATCGAGTGGGTCCAATATCATTGGTCTTAAAAAGGTTTATGGTCCATACAATGCTGCCTTGCAAAGGCAAAAGACTTTTGATTTTTGTCCTTTATCATTTGCATAAGTATCTTGAGTCAATTTTGTTGTTTTTCTGAGAAAATAATGGGTCGCCTCAACTGTAACTTCGAAAAGCCCTGGAGAAACCAAGGCAGAACAGCGTATAACACCAGTTACCGTTCTTTCACTTTGTTTGGAATGCTCAAATTGAGTTCTGCCTTTGTTTAGCCGAGCGTCAAAATGAAGTTACGCTGCTGGTTTGGAGTTATACAGTGTTTTTTACTGTCCATTAAAGTCTGCCACATTTTAATTACAGTGTAGGCAAACAAATTAGATAGATTGCGATCTACCAAACAGCTGCATATAACAAAGCATTGTAAATACTAGATACATTGGCAGCAATAGGCTACGTAATCATGAATAACCTTTTCAGATTGTTTTTTTTCTTTTTGTAATGCAGATTATTCATCAGGCTGTCACTTAGTTCGACGCGTGTGGACTCGAATGCCATAGCTAGCATAATCAATCATAAAATCAGTAGCTCACAAATAGTTCGCAATTAAATCCATATCCTACCTTTTCTTGTAACCCGATAAAATCAATCCATGGCAATGAAAGTCATCAGAGATGTTTAATCTACAAGCATTCTGAGCATTATTCCTGTTTGCTGGCATTCACATCAATCCACAAGTCGTTCTTTTAGTTTAGGCTATTTAATACAAGTCAATATAAAAGCAATTATGCTATGTCTAGCATGCTTTTACGTTAATGAGCATAGCAAATAAATTGGTATCCACGGTATCCACTCACATGTTTAACTTTTAGTCTGCTTGTTACAGTCAACAACAAAAACAAATAAACAAAAAAAACAACAACAACAACAACAAAAAATTAATACAGTCACATTACTATATGCAATAGCCTATATGAGATAGCCCATGATCACTAGATTTTATACAGGTGTTACTTTTGCTTTGGTGTGACTTCTCACGTTTTGCAGACAATGCAAAGGCAGAGTATTAATTTCAAAATAGAGGTAAAAAAATCAAGTTTGAGCTCACAATTTTTAAATGTAGATCATTTTCATTACAAAAACATCTAATTTTTAAATTTCCAGTGTCCTATATAATTAATTTGGCTGGACAAGTAAAAAACTTTAAAGTACAATTACAGACATTTCTTGAAAAAAAAAATAATAAATAGCACTCTATCCACAAACAGTATTTGAAACATTACATTCCAAGTCCATTCATGTCTCATTAGCTAATAATGTCATTCAATTTGTGATTTCATGTGCACAGAAAAACATTCTAAGGTAAAACATCTGCAGGTATCCTGAGTTCGCATGTCAATTTACGCTTACCCTTATTCTAATATTGACAAATTCTAAAAGAGGGAGTGCAAGTGCCCTGAGATACTAATTTGCATAAAACACATGCCAAACCAAAACCCCAAACCATATTAGGGTTTCTGCACTCAGTCTCTCTTGCTTTCTCACACTCTCTCACAGGAGAGCATGTGCAGCGTGATTTTCAAGTTAAGCAATATGTGAAATCCTCAGAAACTGTTAAAACGCAATAAACAGCATATACTTGACATAAATTTTCGGACCTCTCATTTGCCGAGCTGCGAATATGCCATTTTACATTGCATTTTATCCTGTCATTTTGTTTATTTTTAGTCACCAATTAATGAATACTTTTGCAAAATCACTTTCAATTATATTAAATTTAATTTTTAGTTTCTAATAATTGACAATAATGTTGTGCAAGATTATTTGCACAACATTATTCTTTACACACACACACACACACACACAATATGGCCTAAAAAAACATAAAACTAAAAAACGTAAAAACTTTTCTTGTCTATCATATTCTTAAAAAAAAAAAAAACCCTGGCTACGTGTTCTGTACCAGACTAACTGAGACTTGTCATAGCACTTGTATACCGTTGTTGTCTCATTTGTAAGTCGCTTTGGATAAAAGCGTCTGCTAAATGATTAAATGTAAATGTAAATGATTAAATGTAAAAAGGCCATTGGGAGTATTTGATTTCTGCATAATTGTGATTTCCGTTGGCAGGACTGATTTCTGTAGTGACTGTAGAAGCAAAAAAGCAGTTTTGAACATGGATATGTATGCACTGGCTCAATAATTCATTTCCAAAAAAAAAAAAAAAAAAAAAAAAAAAAAAAGTATAATCTCTCCATGGTGGCACCTTAAAATGTTCATGAAACCACGAGAAAGAAAACAGAAGAGAAGTTTACACAAGAAGGATGCAATGAGGGAGAACATTTTCAGCATATAATGTGCTGACCCAGACAGCTTGAAATCTTTGAGGGAACAGTTCATTCTGAGCTGAAGCTTAGAATTAATTATCGGTTGGAGCCAGAATGTGGGTCAAAGTTTGGCAATGACTAAGTCCAGACCTAAACACATCTAAAATGCTGTGTTGACCTGAAGTGAGCAGTTGATACAAGACAGTCCAAAAATATCTTTGACCTGAAACCTAAAAAGTTTTAGAAAGAACAGATACAGGAACATCTGGTTGGAATCATGCCTTCAGCTCCAGCAGGTGCCACATGTTAGAAGTTCACATATCTTTTAGAGCCAGTTTTGAATCAATAGCTTTCTTCCAAAACCTAGTGAGCTGTCTTGTTGCATATTGCCTACAAAAGCAGCAGCATTCTTAGGGAGCATCCTAATTGCCATGAAACCTTTTAAATGCAAGATTTGGAATGTGTTTCATAGGCAGCAACTCTGCACAGCACACACATATTTATTTCAATAGAGCTTGATTTATGTTACCAAGCTAACTGCACTAAAAAAAAATATATATATATATATATATATATATATATATATATATATATAATATATATATAAAATAATAATAATAATATAATGCACTCCAAATAACTTTGAAAAAAATAAATCATAATAATTTACAGTGCAACACTCAAAGCCTAAAATAGTGGAAAAATAACACAAATATTGGATAAAATAATATCATATTTTTATAATATTTTTAATGACACATACACTTTTAGAATTGATTGAAATCTACTTTTATTTTTAAACATACATAGCAATCATTCCATCATCTTAAATGTAGTCAAAATAATTGGCAGAATCTTGTTAATTTGTTGCATAGCGTTACTTATATTTTTGTGAAATAAGTAGATTGGTTTCATCAGAATCTACTGGAGTCGTGGTAATATCAATCAATCAATCAATCAATCAATCAATGATGGCTCACTCGCTATTGCACATCCAAACAAGTTGCAATTTTATTTACAGCACACTATTCTATGGAAAGTCCAATTAGAGGGATATACAGTACAAGTGTGTCCAAACATCCAAAGTATCAAACAAGAGGTAACAGATTTGCTGTATGCAAAATTCCAGTGTGATTATATTTTTTCTTATTTTTCATATTCTATTATATGTATTATTCATTATGAGTTATTCCTTATGATTTCTTTTATTGATAACTCTTATCATGTTAAAATTACTGTCTCTATGTTACTATTATTCTTCATATTATATCCGTTTTCATTTATGATCATATTCAGTATATGTAATATGTTTTCCTTGGTTTGACATATCAAAAGTACATCTTGTTATTATCAGTAGATGTTTTGATAAGATGTTGGAAACTAATGTTCTTCCAAAATATTTTGGTCTGTGCTAAATTTGTCTTTTCATTGTCCATTTTCCCATTTATCCAAGAGTTAGTATTTGCAAGATGATATTTGAAGATTGCTTAACTCTGTTGTTTCTGCCAGAAGGATGCAAATTGACAACCCATGTCTCTGTTTTTATCTGACTTTTACCTACTGCAGTTCACAGGTAATGAAAACGTGACATAGTCTTCAGCTTAGGTAGGGGAAATATTTTTTGAAACACTTATAGATAGTGACATGGATAAATTAATTAATTTCTTCCCCCTTTTAGGTGGACGTCCCCCAACAACAAGAAAATGGTTTTGCCAGATTCCGTTTGTACCCTGAGTTGGCGCGGTTGTGCCAGTGACAGATCCTTTTTCACAATACTATGATGACGCGTTTGCAACAGTCAATAGCATCGTAAATCATCATAAAACATTTAAAGTTTTTTGTATCTTAATTTTTTAAAAATGTATGTACATTTATAACACTATACCTTGTATTATATTACCGTTGCATCAAATTACCAATAAATAAATTAATTAATTAAATTGTTATTGCTAATGCGAGGGTGTTTTCTAATACAGGCGTCTATGGAGTGATGAAAGTCATAAAACAAAACTATCATGGAGTTTTTCTTTTGGTATTGAGCAAATGGGAATTTTTTTCATAAATTTGTAATGATGTGTCTAGTGATGGCTGCTAATACAATCTGCATTTCGGTGTACCACAAGCAAGCTACAAGCACCAGAATTTTTTTCTTCAGTTTTTTTTTTTTATTTTGTCATTAAAATTTTGTTTAAAATTCAGCTTTTCAACAATGAAGTGAAGTGACATACAGCCAAGTATGGTGACCCATACTTAGAATCCGTGCTCTGCATTTAACCCATCGCGAAAGTGCACACTACCAGAGGCAGTGGGCAGTCATTTATGCTGTGGCGCCCGGGAGCAGTTGAGCAGTTGAGCCTTGCTCAAGGGGGCACTTCAGTTGTGGTATTGCCGGCCCGAGATTCGAACCCCCGACCTTAGGGTTAGGAGGTCAAACTCTCTAACCACTAGACCACGACTTCCCCAATGTTGGTCATCTCAGGTTAAAGTCAAATTAATATATGCTAAGTCAACTATCTGTCACCACTATAGAAGTGGTTGAATGTCTTGACAAATTCTGAAAGAAGAGAATCTCATGCCTCAATCCTGATGACGAAGATAATTGCGTAATCTTGGCAAGTATGTCTCTTTGGCCACTGCAGTGAGACATCACTGTCTGCTTTTCACAGAATCAGTGTCAGAGGTACCTCTCCATTCCAGCCAATGCCAACCAAACAACTTTAAAGCAGGCTATCACCTGATAAGCGCAGATGACAGGTCTCAGAATTGTAGAGGAAAATCAAAGAGCCAATCTTCTCAGACAGCATTTTCGTTTTTATCCCCAGTTCACTTATGCTGTTTTAGTATTTTGTCTTGTTTTAGTATTTTGTCTTTAATCAGCATAGAATCAAGGTCGGTTGTTTCCCATCACATTTCCCTGCAATTCAAAACACGTATTCACATGAGTTTAGCTCCACTGTCAGGGTTACACGATTTCCCATCAGAGTCTATTTTAAATTCAAATCTTTGTTTGTTTTACTTCTGCTTGAGTGATAAATGGAGGGGCAGGCTTGAGGGACCTTTAGTAGGGACTCTTTGATTTAAACGCTTTGTGTTGCTTGCATAGATGCCCATGTCTATAACCGACTTTATTGTACCCAGTGAAATGGCAAATACCCATGGCACTAAACAATTTGTTTACGCTAAAGAAATGAATTCCATTAAACCGCTATTACCCCCAGGCAAGAACGAGTGTACCAACAAAAGGAACCAATTAACATTTCATGAAAGAGTGTAAAAAGGTTAAGCGTTTTTCCTTTAACACCCCATAAATGGGCACTGTACGATTGAAGTTTTTAAAAGCCTGTTGAATTCTAAGAAGTAAGATTTTTGACAGCTGAGGCAGTTACATGAATGACCATTTTTAAATGTGATATGTTACACCTTTTCAATCATTTAAGATAACACATGGGTCATGATCACTTAAAGGCTTCATTATTTGTAAAACAGTCAGGACATAAAATAAGGCAGCTTGCTCTGTACTGTACACTCATATCATTCATAATATATCTTTGGCAATGGTCTTGAACCTCTACATTAATTTTTCCATGACGCCAGATGGCGTATTGTGCGGTGACATTAATGAAAAAGACAGGTGCTCAAGTTTCATAGATGTTTTGTTTACTTTAAGTGGGAAGCAACAGGAAGATGAAACCGCTCTGCTTTCTAAGCTGCCTGAGACACAACACTACAGTCCTTTTAAAAAATATCTAAATGAAGGGAATCAAAAGTATTTTGTATGAATCTAATTTAAAAAACAACTGTGCAACAAAATAATTTGCAATTTTTTAATAAAATATCATTGCGTGAAGAACATATTATTGAGCTGAGATGTCAGGACTTGAGTTGTTTACTGAGTAATGTATTGACATCCTCAAAATCTGTGTATAAAAGTGTTTTTTAAAAAGTGAGGGACAAGGTCAGTATATCTCCATCTTTCTAAAAATATTGTTTTCATAAATCATGTTGTAATGTTTAAAAGATGTCATTCAAAATCTGGCTTGCATCCTAGTAATCTAACAACCTTCTATTTTTCATAATAAACATTCCATCCATTAAATCTCAAGAACAATATTGGTTGTCTAAGTTTGATGTAATTGTGTGTTCTGAAAAGATAATTGGTCTACTTTCACCCTGCTATGACTGCCACCTCTAGACTCTAGTCCTTAATCTATTTGGGGCACAGTTGAGTCCCTCAGGACCCATGTTGATGTCTAGGTATTCTTCAAAGTGCCTTTTATAATTATTCAGTGGTGCATGCATATGCATGCTTCTGCTCCTAAGTGTTGTCCAAATAGCATATGGCTTAGAAAGACATGGCATTATTAAGACCCCCCCACCCCCAATAGAATATACAATTATACCCATAACCTCATGCTCATTTTATTTCTGTCGTATTTATCCACAATTTTTTTTTTTTTTTGTGGGGTGTGAGTAAAATAAGCATTTTTTTTAAGCCTGAGCAGAGAACAGTACTCTTTAAAAGCTAATCCGACCAAATTGTTTGGTTATAAAAGAAATTATTGGCCTCTTGTAAAACACATGCCAGGTAACATGCATATATTTCTTCCCATATTGAATATGCTCTGTGTGATTCCTGAATGGGATGACTCTCAAAAACATGGTGATTTCAAACTTACGAGTGTGATTGATTATTGCCTCAGAGAAATCAATATTGTGCAGTCCACAGTAGGAGAAAATGTGGACATTTTTCAGTTTTATTGCGTAGCCACAGGTACTGACATATAACCAGACATACTGGAGAAAATGTTTTTATGTACTACAAAGTTGGCACAAAATATTGGGCACAGACCTCTGGTGTGTGTGCATGGAGATGAAAGAAACAAATTGCCATCTTGAGAATACATCAGTACATCTCTGATGAATTCCATAGATGATAAAAAGAATGGTTCAACATTATTACCATACAGCTTGCATCTATCTCACATCAGGAAAGTGCATGTGAAAAGAAAAAAAATGGAGGGAGAGAAAACCAAACAAAGTATTTTAAAAGTTTAAATGTTGTTTCTGAATTATTGAACTGATTGATGGGCCTTTACTATATGTGTCTCTTGTTCTCCAATGCAATTTAGGAGATATGGCATGCAAAGTCAAGTCACATTAAATGATTGGGTTTAGGGGTCAGTCAGGACTGGGTAGGATTCCTAAAATATCCTTGTATCCTTATAGTCCCTGTTGCTTTGGTCACTAATTTGCCCTCTAATTATCTTTTCTTAAAACTAGCACTGATGAAGGCACTGACCAATAAACACACATTGCTATCTCTTCTTTCAATTACCCTGATCATTTGATGTTGTGCAAAGAGAGTCTTGATAAGAGTTGTTTTATTTTTCTTCAAGAAAATATTACTTGTGTATTTTGTTCTTACATTTGATTATAAGAAGTGAATACTTGCCGCTATACCATACAATAGGCTGTAAAATAGAATTTGAAGAGTACTGCCAAAAAAAAAAAAAAAAAACAATCCAATTTATAATAACTATAAAATAGTTTATAGAGTTTTTCAATTTCTTTAAGATAAATAACAAGAAAGTTTGTAAGGATGTTTCCTAAGTTACTGTTCTTATATAAAGTGTTTTGTGAATCCATTCCCTGATTATATGGCAGGTTTTTGCAGAAGAGTCACTGATCAAACTCAACGTGAGTGAGCATGCAAACTATTTCCATCACCATTTAGACAGGAGTTCAGCACTCAAATGTGTCACATTTTTTTATGCTCTGTGATAAGAAAATCGCAGTTAAGAAGATTTATTCTAATCATGTTTTGTGAATTTTGCCCCAGAATATTAGCAAGGCTGTGTGTTTGCTAGCAACACACAGTAGTGGTGTTTCTGAACAAAATCGTGGTTGAGTGAATGAGCAATGACTTACTAAAAAGTAACTTGCTTCATTCCTGAATGAATCAGAGTTTTTGAATGAATCAGTTAAATTGGAATGAGTTAAAATGAAACTCACAGACAATCACTTGTTAGCGTCACCTAAAAAAGTGGCCTAACGATGTAAAATGCATATTGAGTTCAGTGAAGAGTAAAAACACAGACCACCCACACAAACTGACCATGAAAAGTCCAGTGGTGTTGGACTAAATATCAGCACTCTCAGCCAATTAAACTAGAGGATCTCTGACTCTTTTTTAAAACTGAGGGCTTACAGAGCCACAAAAGCTTAAGTGTTCTTTATAAATTTTCATTTGTTCTGAATTACACATTTCTAAGGTATTCAATTCTGATGTATATAAGCTTTGCAAGGGTTCTTAAAAATAAGAGTACTTGGTTTTTTTAGAGGACCAGACTAATGACTATGCATATGACAATCATTCATTAGTGAAGGGATCTTTTAAAAGGTGAAAAATCACGCTGTGTGATCTAAACTTTTTGCTTGAGGACTAATGATCTCAGGTTGCATTGGTCCCTGTTTGTTGCAGAGTCTGACAGGTTGCATCTGACTAAGAAGTACAAATGCTATAAATAAAATCAATGAATATAAAAAAGTGCTTTTCCCACTAGATCATTATTGTATCAACAGCCCCAAAGTTGTGGCTTAGTAATTTCCCTCCTGACAAAAAGCTCTTCCATTAAAAGCATCAAGGCTCAATCAGGTTTCCTCACATGCCAGGATGCTGGAATTAATCACAACAACTTACCAAAAAAAATAAAATAAATAAATAAATAATTAAAATAAACAGAAGTAAAACAAAATTAGCCAAAAACAGCCAGAGAGGGCTAACACAGCCTGCCCCATTGACAGGCAAAAGGCACTGACATCAAAATAAAAACATATCTAGCGCAGAATATTCCCTCTTTGGCAGACCAAGTATTCATAAGGCTGAGCATCTGGGTCTGTGTTAATTAACTTTGGCATTATCCACGTTCATTTTGTTTCAGCACCAGGCTCATGGGGTCTGTTTTAGAAACTGTTAATTTAGGGCTTGAGGAACATGGGGATAGCCATGCCTGATTTCAGGAGAAAACAAAAAGGAATGCAGTCAGTCCTCCCAAGTGGCTTAGGCTCTCCTGGAATTTCGCCAGTAATTTAACAGTTTCTGTCAATCCACGCGTTTTTGCTCAATGTCCCCCCATGTCTCTGCAGTAACAGGAAAAGACAAGTAACAGAGATGGGGAAGAGGAAACAATGGTCATTGCTCACATTTCTCAATAGCAGAAAACAGTGTGTCTGCCTCCTAAATGCCAACAAATTTTGTTCTAAAACGAATTGGATGGAATGCAATTGTATCCTGATGTGGTATTTTAGACACCCACCGTATATAGAAAACTCCTGTAGAGTGCTTATGTGATTATGAAAATAATAGCTTCTGGAATCTATGTTTCTATATTACAGTTCCCAAACAAAGATTATGCATACTAAAAATTGCAATATTTAATAACTAATACGGAAATGTAAAGGTCCGTTGTTTAGAAACAAACAACCAATTATACACTGAACTGTGCTTGCTTCAATAAATATTAATGTGCTTTATATAGTGACAAACTTTCACACACAATATTTTGTTTCAGCACTTCAGGTGGAAAGATAAATATTTAAAACAGTGACAGAAATGTGTCAATTGGCGTCAGTTTAGAAAGAGACCCCAATCTACAATAAAAAAAAAAGATGGTGATTTCATATGAACTATTTGTATGGTATGATTTATATAAAAAACCAATACAATTTTTTTTTTTTTTTTTTTTTTTTATATGGAAGGTCCGTTCGGTCCTAACCCTAACCATAACTGTTGATCTGGGAAGTAGGCTTACAAGCATGAAAAATATAATTTTTTTTTAGATTGATATGATTTTCATATGGGATTAAGTTAACAATTCGCCAAAATGTAAAATTACACATTGTCATGAAATGTTTATCTTATGTTAAGGTCCAGAAAAGAAAAAACGTCTATTCAGGATACACTTGCATGCAGGAATACTAGCCCAACTGATGACAGGACGATTGACCCCAGTTAAAGACTGAACCAATTTTACCATGGAAAAATATAGGCATAGGATTCTTAACACAGGTTTAAGAGACTGACCCTCCAGGGCTTAAATACTTATAAAAGAATGGTTCACCTAAAAAGGAAAATCTTCTTAAAATGTACTCACCCAGAGATACAATAGTTTGTTCCTTCATTGAACAGATAGCATTACATCTGACTATACCCATCAATGGATCCTTTGCAGTGACTGGGTGCCATCAGACTGAGAGTCCAAATAGCTGATAGAAGCATCACAATAATCCACAAGTAATCAAAATAACTCCAGTCCATCAATTAATGTCTTATAATGTGAAAAGCTGTTTGTTTGTCAGAAAAAAATCCATCAAGGTGTTTTAACTTTAAAACGTCACTTTGTGACGTCATCTACTCATCTACATCCAACTCATCTACTCATCATCTGATGAGATATTCTTTGAGTGTGAAAAGGGGGGCACCGTGAAATCCCTAACACAGTCAACATTTTGAAGCATTCAGGTAATAATGATTAATAAACATATTTCATCTTTTTTTAGCATGCAACATTTCCCAATCTATTATTGCTACTCAAGGGAAAGATGTACTTCACATATCCTGGCAGGTTACCTGTCAATGCGGCACCACATCTCTCCCTTTCTTAGAGATCATGCATACTTTTGAATTTAAAGATGCCGCCTAGGCTATTTTCTAAAAAATTCACTTTAATTTAGCAGCTGCACAATGCTGACCAGCGTCTGCCACGCTGGAAGAGCATTGTTAATAAAGTTCAAAGCAGTGGATAAGGGTAATAAATAGCTCCACAGCACTGAAATGATCATGTCACTTTGCATTATGTCTGTCCACATCTTCAAGCTTGAAGGTGAGAAGCCTTCATATTGCTTGAAAAGTACAAGCAATGCCTGAAACTGGCAGTAAAATTGAATTTTAAAAATGCACCCATATAATGTGCTGAGCCCATGCGCCTTTTTTTTGCCCACTCTCTTCTCAACGTTGTCACAGAGTCATGCTCATTCTTATGACCCTGAATATACCCTTCATCAAAGTCTCTCAAAGATTATCCAAACAACCTCTGAAGGCGCACTGCACGGTATTTTCGTGTTCACATACTGTGGATTGAGTTTTAAATTTATCAAATAATTTTGTGTCGAGCATTGTCTGGATAAAACCTCAATGCATTTTCGGGAACCATTCGTAGGAGGTGTTTGACTTTATAAATCTTAGCATATACATTTGTTTGTTTTAAACGATCCTTGTCATTGTCACGGTTTACCACTCATGACTATTGGATCATGTGTGTGTTTTGAGAGAGGCAGATGAACTGTGTTATTTTTTATGTATTTTTTTGTTTCTTTCTTAATCAAAGACTATGCGCTATTCACCTCCAGATTAGTGATCTGCTGTAGCCTGCCGGATTTCAAAATTGAACATACACAATCCGTCTACCCAAGGGATAGTGCATCTCTCACCTATCAAGATTCATATTCTCAAGCTGTATATGCATCACAATTATTTTTTTTGTTGCTTCTGTCTTGTACCACTATATCATATTTTATAACTGTATATAACCATAAAATTATTTTTAATTTGATATAATTAAAAAAAAATGTCTTTAAAATAAATAAGTAGATTTTACAGGGGTAACTTTATGGTTTTTACTTTATGAAAAAAATAAATCCAATTATTAAATAATATTGACCTCTTTTTTGGACATCATCATGAGTTACAGAAAAATGACCTTTTTACAAATGCATTTAAATTAGTTTGGCACACCCACAGAACAATGAGATTAATATCTAGGAGGATTTTGCTTGCATTTGAAATCTTTATCAGTTTTCATTTTTCTAACATTTTTACTTATAGATCTAACAAGCATCCACCGGGGACATTTTACAGTCTAAAAAAGCTAGGGGTCTGAAAGTAGTAAGTCGCGTGTGTACAAGGAGATGAAGCTTTTTATGATGTTAAAGAAGGAGAGAAAAAAAAAAACCTTTACAACCAAAATAACTTAGTGTCTGGCAGATTTTTTTTTCTCAGCAAGGGCTTTTCTAAACTCAATTTGCCAAAATCAATAGAGTAACATCTTCCTTTGACGGTAATAAGACAAAAACAGTACCCGTTGACTACATAAAAATGTAGGGAGACTTATAATTGTAAAAATAAATAATAAATACTAAAACCTTCTATAGGAACCCCGGGCTAGGAATTATTGTTTCTGTTAATTTCACCGTGATGATATCATAATGACCAGAATGGCCCCCCCCGGCTTTTCATTCATATTACTCTACCCCAGGTAAAGAGGTAGATGAAGTCTATTCAATAAAAGAAAATAGCATGTGTTTAAAACAGTAGGAGTTATTATTGTGTTTCTCATCGGGTTTTAGAGGGTACGGAAAATTAATTCTGCCTCTTTAAACTGGTAGCGTGAATAACAGCTCTTTTATGGTGGTATTCTAGGAGGTGATAAAAAACCCCCCAGGGATGAACAGACCTGGGATTTTTGAAAACAAGAGCTTAGTCCAACAGAGCTAAATTCATTTTTGCTAGATCACGAAAATGGAGTTATCCTGAATCACCTGTCCTTCTATATTTCCCTGCACGGATATTGAGGACGGCCAAGGTTCAAATTACATCAAAATCTAAGGAGCAATTAGGGAATCCACATTGCCAGAGAAAAAGTTTTCGGGGAACTCAGGTAAGAGATAAACTGTCAATCTCCACTCTGCTCAGCAGGGACTAAAAAAAAGCCTTTAAAGAACTGAATGTGGATCCTTGGATGATGTAAAAAACATGGTGCTTGTAAGCACAGAAAACGGTCTCAGGTTACGTATGTAACCATGGTTCCTCGAAGGGGGAACGAAGGGGACGCTACGGGTCAGAAAAGCGCTTCGGGGAACACGGCCCCAGAGTGTGAACTGCTCTAAATCACGTGTGTAATCAGTCCAATGGATGGGCGAGACGTCATAGGCGGGTGACGGTTCAGGGACAGGGAAGCTTAAAAGCACGTGGCGGCGAAAAAAGCCGGGCATTTAGCCTCAAGTGGATGAAGCAAGCGCTGGGTGGCAGAGATGCCGGAAGTGTGGGCACTGCGACACAGCATCTCGTTCCTTTAAGGAACCATGGTTACATACATAAACCTGAGAAGTTCCTCTTCAGGAAACTTGAGCTGCGTCGGAAAACGCTTCAGGGGAATGAGAATGCCCACGCCCACCAGACTTACAAAAATCTCTGCTTAGTGTGGGGAAACTGCACACAAGCTAGGGCGAGAGAACAGAAGAGCCTGGATGTGGCTTCGCATATCATAGGTCCGTAAACCCTCACAAAGGTCAAGGGCGTGGACCCACAACCCGCAGCATCGCAGATGTCCCGGCTAAAGAACCCTGCTAGGGGGAAGGCCTTAGAGGCCGCCACACTTCTAGTAGAGTGAGCCCCTGACCCCCAGGGGAGAGGAGGGGAGGCCAGAGGGACTCATAAGCTAAGGCAATGGCATTCTACTATCCACCAAACTGAGGGTCTGTTTCGTAGCTGGAAAGACCTCTCTAAGGGGACCATAGCAAACAAACAAACTGGTTCCGCCCTTTTCTCCACAGGGGGGGGCAGCTGCGAGGCACTGGGTGACCACATACAATTAAGCTTCTGCTGGTCTGGCTCCCTAAAGGGGAGGAGGACTGAAGGCCTGGAGTACGATACAAGCCGTGGTTGTAGAAGAGGGGACCCTTGGGGGGACATTTTTTAAACCCCACTCGAGGGCTAATTGGAAAAAAGGGCTTTTGGCCAGGGGGGACCGGGCGCAAAATTTCCACTGTAGGACGGGGGCCACGGAAAGGGGGCCTGTAGGTCCCCCAACTCTCTTGGAGAGAAAGGATATCGCCCAAGGAGGAGAACAGTCTTTATAGTGGGGAAGGCTGATCATAAATCTCCTCAATTGGCTTGAATGGAGGGTTACAGAGAGCCTCTAACACCACAGCCAGTCCCAACATATAGGGACAGGAGGAATGTACTGGAGCCTCAGCCTCAGTGCAAACCTGCGGAGGACAGAGCGGAAGTTGTCAACAAGTGGTGGGTGTTGCCCACTTGAACTGGGCCAACCGAGAGGGGCCGTGGGAAGGGGGCCCCCAACAATGGCCCAGGGTAAACGTAGGACATTCAGGGGGGAGTGGGTCAAACCGGCGGGAGGAAAGGGAAAATGGGCGCAGGAAACTCCAGCACTGGTACAAAACCGGGCAGTGTTAAACTGGGGTCGAGCGGGCGGTTCTCCGCAACCAAGAAGTGAAAAAGCCGTTCCCACTGCAGGGTGTAACCAGGTTTTCCTCATTGGAGGGAGAGGCTCGGATGGGAGGGATTGGGGCTCCAACAACCTCGGGTTGGCAGAAGGATGGACAACCATGGGGCAGTTGTGGCCCCCGCAGAAAGGGGGCCACACCACATAACTTTCAACAGCTCCGGGAAGGGGAATGGGGGGGGGGTACTTAGTTGCCCGCCTTCGCACCTGGTGAGAGGAGATCCCACCTGAATTGAGGACAATTTCTCCCCCCATGGAGGAGCTGGTCGAGGGGAGGGGAAAAAAAGAAAATTCAGATGCGAGCAAACACATTTTAATCGGACTTGGGGGCCCGGGCCAAGAAAATGTGGAATGGGGGGGGCTTACACGTAGCCAAAGCCGGGGGGACCCAATCCGGGCCGTACTCTCTTCCAGGGACACTACCGGGGGACCAGAGCGGCGGATTGGGGGAAAAAAACGCGGTTTGTTACAGGACAACAAAAGCCTCGGGCCATGGTCTTGGTTAACAATGGCCGTCCAGCCCCCCATTGGGACGCTGGAGGGATTCAAGAAGGCGAGAACCACAGGGGGGACAGAGTTGTGGGATGTCATGGCCCGAGGGGGGGGTCACAACAACAGGTCCCCCAACCTGAAAAGCCTGGCCCACAAAAACTCCCAAAAATATGCTTCCCACCCCCACCCCTCGGTTTGTGGGAAGCCGCCTCATTACCTGGGGCATTTGGGGCCCTGCATCGGACAGGACTGTGTCTGGCCTCCCAAACATTGAAGATTTGACCAGGGGGAAATTTTGGAACTGCCCTTCAGGTCCAGAGGAGTGCGGCCGTGGGTGAAACCACCAAAGGTAATCTGGGTTACGGCAACGTTTTTTACAAAAGGCTTTGAAGAGCGCAGGGACCTCCCTGGGTGGTTGGAGGTAAGAGGGGGGGTGAACCACCCCCAACTGTGTTTGTTTGGTGGCGGCCCCAACCATATGGGTATCCTCTTAGTCCTGGGGGAGGGGGAAAAATTATTGTTAGGTTGCCGGGAAGCCACGGGGCCAGCCTTCTCCAGGGCAGTTTATTATGCCCTGGTTTCCAACTGGCGGGGAAAAACTACACCCAAAGGGGGGGGGGTACCGCGGGGGGGCCGGGTGGCCCACTCATGACACGTACCCCAAAAGCCGGTTTGGGGATAGCGTCCATGCGCTAGCGGTTTTACGGCTGGCCCCCCCAAAAAGGGAAACGGCTCCCAGGTCGGGTGGGGGCCCTGGAGGACAAGAAAATAACCCAATGCTTTTCCCTCTCACCATGTCCCAAGGTAGCGGTAGGCAGCGCCGCGTGGGGGTACCCTTGGATCCATGCGAAGTGGGTTTCGCCCTGGGTTGAGAAAACCCCTTGTGTCTTGAGGCCCACACCCACTTTACTGGGTTTCCCGTCCTGTGACAGAGGGACCAACTTTAGGGTATTTTCCCGGTTGGGGGGGGACGGCAGCTGCCATTCAGGGGGGGGGGGGGGGGGGGGGGGGGAACCAGCAGGTTTTTTTGGGAAAACTAAACTTGGGGCTTGGACAGTGGTAATCACCTCGTCCTTTCTTTTTTCCTCCCAACGTCTCTTCGGGGACTGGCGGCGAGGATCAGCATCGATCCCACAGGGGCAGGGTTGGAACATACTTGGCCTGCCTGCGTTTTGTTTGCAAAATCCAACAACCCACGGCCTAAGCTAAAATGGTCCCTACTGTAATGGGAGGGGGGGGAAGAAAAAAGCCACCACTTTTCTTTGGGCGTTTAGGGTCTTAACCCCCAGCTCTTCCATAGGGGGCGTAGAACGGAAACATTCTCGATGGCCGAAAACGGCATCCGGCTCTAACGGAGCTTAAAAAATCAAAAAACCCAAAATCCTCGATATAGTTTAGTATGCGGGATGAGCCTGGGAGTTGCTGTGGAGTGCACCGAAAACCTGCATCCATAACAACTTCGTGAAAAGGTGTTCGGGTTTGATGGAGGTGGCAAAGCCAGGGGAAAGCGAAGAATACAAAAAACTGGTGATTTGGTAACCTTTTTTCCCCGCAACAAAGAAGCGGGACCCGCAAGGAAACTTCCCTGGTGTTTGGGACGGGGCTGGGAGGGGGGGGGCATGGGAAGTAGTTCTTCTTGTAGAAATTCTTTCATGGGGGGAACAAAAAAAATAAAAACCATAGTTCTACGTAAACCTGATCTGAGACACGGACCTGTTTGATGCAGGGGTACCCCATTTTGAAGGGGGGGACACAATTTTGGTCAAAGCAGTAGTTCCCATCGCTGCTAAATGGTCTACATAAAAGGGAATCAGGTGTTTCATCGGGAGGGGGGGGTGGGGAACTGACCTTCTGGTGTAAAAATCAGGACAGCTATTTCGGTTGCGCTGTACAACTGCGGGCCGGCAGGAGGGACAAACCCGGAAACCGAAACGTTTTTCCTAGGGGGACTTCAGCAGGAAGGTGGCTGAGCTCTCTGCCACGCCTACGATTGCCGGGCGGTAATGAAAGAAGAAGTTGGTGCCCTCGCGGGAGGGAGAACCGGTTCTGACACAACTGTCCAAAAACTCCGCGGCAGGCGTTGCAAGGATTTCGATCTCATGAGGGCTCCAATGAGGTTTGAGGGGGACGGACAACTGGTCTGTAATTGGTGGTGTTAAAAAAAAACCCGCTGCAACACAGGCGGGGGGAATACCCGGTAATAAAAAGGGCACTAGGCCAGGTTGGTCCTATCAGGCCTTTATTTTGGCCGAAGGACACTCTTCGGCCTTAAAAGTAATGTTTCCCTTGTCAGGACTCCGGCTTAAGCTTAGAGGCCCCCGGACACAGAGTGCCGCTTAAAGGGGGGAACCACGGGTCCCCGCTTAGCCGGGGGGATCACATGATGCGGGGCGGGCTTCTGCGTTTTGTGCCTCTCTGTATGGGAGGAGCTGCTACTCGGGGTGGATGGCTGGCACCCTGCGCCGGGGCAGTCTCTGAAAATTAAAAAGGCAGTGTCGGCGGGTAAGGGGAGAAAAACAGGCTGGAGACTACGCCGCTGATTACTTGCGGGGAGCCTCCTTGGGTAACGGGCACTGGGGACACCACCCAGACGCGCTTGCTGAGGACACCGAAAGGGCTAATGCTGGCTTCCCCGCCACCGTGGCTTTTTAAGCTTGCCTGGTCTTTGGACCGTCACTCCGGGGGGCCTCTGGATTCCTGGCGACATGCCATTGGGAACTGATTAAAACACGTGAGTTTCCATAAGCGCACCACTGGGGGGCGTTTCCCCGAAGTCTTTCCCTGATTCAGGCATCGGAGTTTCCTAGGCGATGTAAAACAAACCGGATATTGATTAACCATCGAAAAAAAATCCAGTGGGGCTCAATGAGAGCCCTCCAAAATAAAGTTAACTTTTAAGATGTATTGCCCTACGGCTCTTGTCCTGTTTGCTTCCATGTTGTTTACCCTAAAGTAAAAATTTACTACCACTTTGCTCATGAGGGCTTGAATTTCAGGTTTTCAGTATTCCAGGTTTTTAATTTTGCCTTGAATTAAAAACCAATTTTCCATAGTGGATGGCCCACCATACAAAGGGGGGAACCTTTGTTTACGATTAACCTTATTGTTACAAAACAACACAAGGTACCATGCAGTCCTAAAACCATTCTTCCTAGCTCCTTGGTGAGGAGAATAGTTTCACCAAAAAAAAAAACGTGAATTGGTGATTTACTGGAAAAATTGACACATTTAGTACCATGAATTGTTTATATTTTAGTTTATTATTATGTTTGTTTTCTTCAGAAAATATAGGATTAGAGTGGAAATGTTAGCCATGACATGCCAACCCTTTATCTCACAAATGTGTTGGGAAATGGGGAGGAGTTCAAACAGCCTGGACCTAAAAAACAATCGATCCCAGTAATTCCATAAGTAACTTAAACAAAAACTCGGAGGTCCATCCAATTAACGTTCTTGTGACGAGGGCCTTAAGTTGTTTTGTAAAAGAAAAGGATAGTCCTCCTTTAATGCATTTTTAAACTTCAATAAACCGCTTTTGCGTCTTCTGGGCACAAAAATACGAAGTCCCCTCTATCCATACAAAGTGTTTGCATTTCTCCACTGAAAAAAAAGGTTGTCCTCGTCTGGCTATTCAGGGGAAAGAAACAAAAATTGGCACGGATTAAGTAAGCAGGAAAAAAGGCCCAGAAAACGGGTTTCTAAACCAAAACATCATGGTGGGGCTTTGTGTTGATGGTGCATGGGGAAAAAAAAGGGGGATGAACGCTTTTTCCACTGGTAAGAAGGAAGCTATTATTGGATTTACGGGACCGGTATTTTGGGCCAGAAAAGCCAAAAAAAACGGTTTAAAAAGGTTTAAAAAAAATTACCCTTAATTGATTAGATTTGGTTACTGTAAACAAACACAAAGCTTGTTATCCTTCACCAAGTGAACCCACTACGGAGGGGAGTAACTGGATTACTTGTGGGATTATGGTGGATGCTTTAGTCCGCTGGTTGGAATTATCATATAAATGGCCACCCATTCAACTTGAAGCTGAACCATTGGTGAGCACGTGAATTGCAGTTGTTTGGTTATGGAGGAGTTGCTCCTAAAATATGGGAAACCATCCTGTGCACATAATTTTGAAACTCAACCCTGTTCCAAAAAACCGGGGGGGGCATATTCTCTGTTTTCAGGGAAAATAAAATTTATTTATTATATTATTATATGACAGCAAAACAAACAGTAGATAAGTGTATTGGTTCCACTAAGTTTTTACTGAGTGGGGTGATCTCATGCCAAGTAGACATAATCTCAGCCAATAATTGCACCATTAGGTATCAGAGTTGAGGACTAGAGTTCAAACATTCTTGAGAATCCATTTGCAATTGATTAATGCTTGAAAAAGTCATAAACACCCCTAAGAGGTTTGGCCTTCGAATGATGGGTTGAACAGACATAGACAGGCCATCATGTTACTCCATCACTTACCAAGATCTAGGACTCGAATTCTTAAAGTCCATACATGACTTTTTTATGTACTGTTACATGCATAATCACTGACTGGGGCAGTAGCAATATTTCTTTTGGTTAATTATCTAGGGTAATTATATAATACTACCTAGGCTAAATACAACTCTACACAATACAATAAAAAGTATGGCAAAAGCTACAGTGTACAGTTCATGGCTTTGTAGCAGTTCAGAAACCATGGACAGTTCCAGTGCAGCGTTGCGTGCAGAGAATGTCCACTCTGTACATTGTCCATGTAGCTAAATCCATCCCAATCAGTTTCACCGATGACACACACAGGGCACGCTGCGTGTTCCAGCAGATTGCAATACGAACAACTTTGCCAATCTCACTTTGCACACATCTGTAATGAATTTGTGCTGACTTTTTTCCATGGTCGGAGAGCCATTTTGACTGTAGTCAAAATTGGTTTAAACCAATACTTTTAACACCAATGAAAAAGATAGTTATTCCTGTGGTCCTGAAATCCCTATCAGCTACACATCAAAGCATAACTGTAGTGAACTTCGCTGGCTTAAATGTCTCTTGTCTTTTTTCCCTGATATATACGTGATAGGAAAATTTGGACATGTGATGCAACGTTCTGAAATCAGAGTATTATTTTTATTACCTGCCACAGCTTTCTGAATCACTCCTACTGCACAGTGTACAAGTGCATATAGGCCAGGGATAGAGACTTCAGCACCCACACAGCACTGCTCACATAAACTCAAATGAATCAGGTGATAAATTTAAATGCCACACTATAAAAATAATGCAATGTAAATGCTACAGCAAAATCCTGTTATTGGTTTCCTTACCATAAATAGTAAATAATGGTATTATATTTTAAAAGAAAAAATATTTCATTTTAATGTAAAATATTTGTAAAAAGTTTTTTAGACGGTATGACATGTCTTACAAATTATAGATAAAAATGTATTTTATTTTAAGCAATGCAATATATATATACTACAGTGATAGTTTATAGTGAAATATCTCAAATAAAAATAGATTAATTTATAATTACACATTCAAAGCATCACATACAGTATATATATAAATATATATATATATATTATATATATATATATATATATATATATTATATATATATATATATATATATATATATATATATATAGTTCCTCTTCAGGAACTCGAGCTGCGTCGAACGCTTCAGCTTCCCCAAAGCGTTCGACGCAGCGTCTCGTTCCCTCGAGGACCTAGGGTTACATGCGTACCTAGAGACGTTCCTCTAAAGGAACTCGAGCTGCGTCGAACGCTTTGGGGAAGCTGAAGCGTTCGACGCAGCGTCTCGTTCCCTCGAGGAACTAGGGTTACATGCGTAACCTAGAGACGTTTTTTTTACTGACTATATACATTAGAATGTTTTATGCGGCATGCTTTTTTTTTTATAACAGTACATTTCACAACAGCAATAATACTAATAAAACAAACATTTAATAGCTCAAATAGGCTATTTTATTAACATTATATGATTTAATGACTAATAGCTGTAAAATATACAGTCACCAAAATGTAATCTCATAATACTTGTAACATTACCACTTTATTTTCATGGCAAATGCATCCACAGGTGGCACTTTTTAGCTGTTAACTTTACAATAACATTTGTAAAGAAGGGCACTGTATTAGGAGTTATACTGTTTGAAACAATTCTTATAATAATAATAATTCCAAACTATTAACTAAAAATAGGTGAAGTGGTAGTAACACACCAACACTGCTTGCACAGTTAACATTGGGTTCTGACCTGCTGACCAGTGTACATTATTCTAAACTTATTCAAAAAAAAAAAAAAAAAAAAAAAAAGAGGAAAGCTTTTCTTTAAGCACTTACAGAGATCTCGATTTGGTAACAGCCTGCTTATCATTCCACCCTCGTTTCGGGTTTTATGCATATCCTCCAAAATGCCATTACAGAGGGCTACTTGTGTTTCAAACATGTGACTTTGGTGAGAGAGGGCGCGCGCCCGCGTCTGCCAGCGTCTATCCATTGAAAGTCTCTCTCACACACATATATACACACGGACAACGATGCAGAGTAGGAGGGGTCAAGCAGAGCTATGTGATGGCGCTGACTTTATAGAGGAATATCCACAGGCACTTCCAAAAGAGACTGAAAAGCCTCAGTGTCGCAGTCCGTTGGCGGATGTTAAACTGAACCAACTGATAGCACGGTCTGTTTCTAACTGTCTTTACTGCTAGAGGATTTATCTATTCGTCATTGATTGACTAAATGCGGTTATTTCTTCTTCAAGGAAAAATCCAGAGCACTACACGGATAACCTTACCTTCGCATTATAATGGGAGCGCCGTGTTTCCGAAGTTGGACTATAGTGAAGTAGCACCAATTTACTTATGTAGGTGCTGTCTGAGCGACCTTTCGTCCATTTTGTCTTTACGCCAAACAGTTTTCATTACTTCCGTGGGTTTAAAGCTGATACTCGTGTAAGGAAGAAGAAGAAGAAGAAGAAGGGGAACAAAAATAATAATAGCTACAAAAACGGATTCAGTGAAGATTGGAACCTTGTCGGATGAAGTTTCACCAATGAGCTACGTTGAGGTTAGTTGTATTTTTAAAACGTGTTCGTTTTGACATGTTTTAAGTTGTTGTCAGTTGACTGTGCTTTGCAAATATAATCGTTGCCTCTTGCTGCAGCGGGACAACTTTGAACAAATGCAACCTGATCGTC
The DNA here is from genome assembly GCF_018340385.1 of Cyprinus carpio. NCBI lineage: Eukaryota > Metazoa > Chordata > Actinopteri > Cypriniformes > Cyprinidae > Cyprinus > Cyprinus carpio. The sequence continues at coordinate 22,568,106 of NC_056577.1, read as the reverse complement.
ACATCGTTCTCATGAATGATGAGCATACAGCAGCCCATCAAGACTACACAGCTCCTTACACGAGTTACAACTGTGATCCCTCAAGACCATTCATGTTTTTTGCCATGTAGTGTTTGATAAAGAGGCACATCTCTCTCTCTCTCTCTCTCTCTCTCTCTCTCTCTCTCTCTCTCTCTCTCTCTCTCTCTTTCACACACACACACACACACACACACACCAAGTTGTTATATCTGTAAAACTGCTCAAATCATTTTCTTAATCAGTGTTTTTCAAAGCATTCTACAAAGTAAATATATTTCAGAAGCAGATTTTTTTAGAGAATATATCTGAAATTTTGATTTTTCATATTTTAATCTTAAACCTTTCAATTTTGTTACATTTATGCATAAAGCAAGAATGTCATCTAATTCAAGATACATTTTCTGAATAGAAGTCTTAATATTTTAGGCAGTTTTGCTTCTCAAGTAAATGTATCTTGTTTTAAAGGTGTTCAGATATTTTACTGGGAAAGAAGACAAAAAATATGATGATGATGGTGATGATGATGATGATGATGATTTTGCATTTGACCTGTGATAGAGGTTACAGGTTATAAGGGTTGTACTAATTTCATAATTAATTTTATTCACATTAATGATTTGCATCATTATTTTCTAACTGCCAGTGATGCATAAAATATAATAAGGTTTTTTTTTTTCTTTTTTTTTCTAAAACAGTAAAAAATGTGGTATTCTGATATCACTGTGTGAAAACCAAGCAAGCTTACTATTTGTTACACAGCTGTATGCTTGCAGAAAATCTATAAAATCAGGCATAAAAGTTTGCTGCCCATTGAATCAGCAGCTAATATATTTTGCTATAATTGGAGTCACAATATAAACTGTACCATCTGTTCGTAAAATAGCTTATAGCTTACTTGGAATTGCTTTAAAACTAAATTACATTTAATTATAGCAAAATCCAGTACCATAACGTAAGGAAAAATAAACGATTCAGCTCCTTACTACACCAGTGAGGTAATGAGGGCTCTGATGAAGAAATATTGTTTGCATCGCTGGCCAGTGTAGAAAGCACAGAAAAAGCCAATGATTTTACCAAGAATAGTGTTACATGACATTTCATTAACCCACAACAATCATGCTGTGAATCATCTTTCTGATACAGCATGCAATGAATGTTTAGTACTCTGCTCTATGGATAATTCATACCAATGTTTTATTTATTTTTTTCCATAAAAAATAAAAAAGTTTATAATCAAACCACAGTTCTGGTGACCAAACACTGCCATAAGGGCAAAAAAAAACATGCAGACATTTATTAAAAATATCTTCATATGATCCAAAAAAAAAGTCTGTAAATTAGTAAATTATGAAAAAAAATATGAAAAAAATTATGTAAATTATGTAAATTATGAAAAAAAAAAAAAAAAAAAAAAAAAAAACATTTTGGAGTGAACTTGAACTTTATTTTTTAAACTTAACTTTAACTGTCTAATTGCAGTGTCACTAGTGGCACCAAAGGGAATTGCATTCTTTTCAGTCTTTTTTGTTTATTTAGTCAGACAGTAAAGCTGGTATTGGCCTGGTAAGTGACATTTGGAAACTACATTTTGTATTGTGGTTGACAGAAGCACACAAAACTTATATGTTAGTTACTGCAGAGTTTATTTTCTTTGTGTGAGTGCTGTTACCCCCACACAGTGGATGTCTTTGCAAAAGAGTAACTTGCACCACAACACTGACAATCTGAATGCTACATTCACATTTCCCTTTGTGAAGGGTCTAACTAAGTGTGTGTGCGCCTTTGCATCCCAGCTGTCTCTCATCATTGCTATCTGCTAGCACAGTTTTTGCCATTTTCCAAAAACACCATTTAGAGCTTTTGGCGGCCACATAAAAGACAAAAAGACCTTTTAGCGCAGGCACACACAGACAGTTACACAAATATGTGCAAATATCAGTATCCAGTAGTGTTCTAGCTCAATGGCTCATTCATCCTATGCTGATGTGGGATATAGCCATGGATGAGAGCCCGAGAGAGTCAGCGAAATACCATTCCTAGTCATGTGAATTTGCCTCAATGGGGCCTTTTTTTTTTTTAATGGCTGTCTGCAGGTAAAGTGGCTCCCTAACAAGTCCTCAAATTAATGAATGACTCATCCGTGAAGGCCCTTCTGCAGCAATTCCAGCACATCAGAAATTTCACAGAGACAACTGATTGGTTGAACATGCAGCAAGCAGACAGGCCCGAGTAAGAGGGAAGCTTTATGATGGTGAGCCGTAGCCCATTATTTTATGATAATGAGCTGGATCACCGAATCCATCCTGATGCCGAGATTTCTGCAAGACAAACGTGTGAAAAGACAGGCACAGGAACATTGACTTCTTGATTAGAGCTTGAAAACAGAGACCCTTGGGAGTATGCAGTTGAAAAGAAGGTAAAGAGTTGACATGACACCTTTCAACTAGGCAAACAAAAACCTTGATGCGTGTACGAAATGACAAACAATAAGTGACATGCAAAAAGCAGGGCTTCTAAAAGGTTTTGGGTGTCATTTTGAATTCCTTGACACATAGAATTTGTTTGATTTTTACAAAAACTATGTGTTTTTTAAAACCTCAGTGTCACATTGTGTCATAACCAAAGTGACACAATAAAAGCAACAAGCAGACTCCTCCTGTAAAATCTGTGTTTTTGTTCTAAACAGCGACTGGACATTTTGTTTATCTGTTTCTATTTCTGTGTCATCCATAATGACATTTCGTTGGCCCAAAATCCTGCAAAAGCAAATAATTATTGTGCTGCATAACAGTGCATTTTAATTTTCAATGTGGATGGACAATCTTGTAGTTTTACGGTTAGTACATTGATTTATCATAACTCATAATATGATAACACAACTTTATCTATGAAGCAACATTCAGATAACTGAAATTCTGTAGATTACCATAAATATCTTAGTTCATTTATGGCTTCAAGTTTAAAAGTAAGAAATTATTTTGAAAGGAATTTGTTAGATATATTTATATAATGTGAGGGCCAACCCATAATGACCTTTGTTTGAAGAGCAGACTCGATGTCTGGCTGGATTTAGAAAAGAAGACCGTGGGTTGTTTTCTGAAATTAACTGCTGTTTATTTGTTTTTCTTCTTTTTTTCTCTGTATTGCACTGAGCATTTCATGATATGTGGCCAAATAAAAATGTAAAAGTGAGAACTTTACGATCAAAAAGGCAATAAGTAAAGCAGCAATTAAATCAGCATCTTGTACATTACCACTGGCTCTGTGCATTATTACTGTGACTTTTATTTCTAACCTGTAATCAATTCTTTGTTGGGTTTTATGCATAACCAACAGACATTTTAATGGAATGCAACCCTCTGTTTAATTGTCATGGTTAACTGATTTACTATAAACCTTTCCTCTTTGCATACATGTCCTGACCTGAATAGCATTATCTATTTAAACCAGATTACTCATCCAACCCATAAGTTATAGCCTTTTATTTCATGTATCATCCAAGCAAATTATTATATTCATGATCAAAAGAATGGTTACCTAGTTGTTCATGCTTCCTCAAAGATCAAAGGCTTTATTCATATAGATTTGTACTGCAATTAGTCATTTTATATACAAAAAAAGAACAATTATTACACCCTAGAGACATGAACTGAGTGTTTTCAAACCCTCATATTAAAATGTGTGCCATGTCCATAGAGACATTATGCTCTTAGGGACATATGATATTAAATGTGGCTGCCAGAGTGTTGGTGAACAAACAACACTACATTTATTCTTTCTTTTTCATTCTTTGTGTTCTTTATCTATTTGTTTGCTTTTTCCACAATACTCTGGCTACTTCATTGTCCTTTTAAGTAATGCTCTGACTAATGTGCAAAGACATGCAAATTAATAAGATTGTCATTTATGGATCTGGATGATAATAATATACATTTGCTGTAATGTATTATGGGTATTTTTTTTTTCTTTGCACATAGACACACAAGGTCGTCAGTTGTATCAGCAGTATGCTAAAATCTACCTGAACTTTCACTGCAAATTGATATTATTTTGTCTGATGCTCAGTGTTCCATCTAGAATCTGACAAATATTTTGGTTTCACGGCTTGTCTGCTCCTAGAAGTCCATTTCTCAAAGTGACAGCAAGATTAGAGGGAATATTTGATTTGCATTTAACACTCAACACAATGGCTGTCATTCCTTTTCCTCCTTGTGGTCCCATGGCACTGATATAAGATAGTACTGTATTTCATATTTCTTTTATCTGCTGGGATATTCTCTTTAATACATTACACACTGCAAATCTCTTTGTACACATCCTTTTGTTCTCAAATGAATCACGGATAAATAATTATGACTTCCACACACATTATTTCGCTAAGAAACCTTTCTACCCTCAGGCACACAATGAAAGACGTTGTTGATTGTCATGGGTTAGAGAATAACAGCTAATTATGAGTAAAAGCTCATTAGTCAGCAGAGAGAGGAGGATGTGAAGTTTATCGGTTCCTGTTATAGACTTTGAAACCTGAAAGAACCCTACTGTAGAAATTGTAATACAACCCTTTAATCAACTTTCACCTAAGATACAATTTTTTTTAAACAGTCAGATAACCCTCCATCCACCCTGCGGACACAAATTTCTCAGCAGGAAATATCTCAGAGAATGTGTCTTAATTTGCATGCTTCCATCAGAGACAGCCAAAACTCATTGCAATTGCACAGGTTGTAAATGAAAGAACTGAACAGATGCCCTGAGTCCAAAGTGCACACTTGAGTCTATCCTCTGAACATGGTTGACTCAAATGCCATTGAGAACTCGATTTTGAGACCCCAGATCTCATCATCTCAACCTTTCCAAAGTACTTTGATAATACTTCACTTTGAGCTTGATTTTACTTTTAGTTCTTGTACTTGATTGTAATTTAAGGTTACGTGTCCCAGAGTTGTAGAAAACAGTGGAGCATTAATGGAATATTTTTTTAAAAGAATATTCAGGGTTCAATACAGGCTTAAGAAGTTAAGTTAGTCAACAGCATTTGTGGCATAAAGTTGATTTGCACAAACAAACAAACAAACAAACAAATAAATTCAAGGTTACATGCAGTGAGGGAGTCACTTCCATTGTATGTAAATGCATTAGAAGTTTGTAAATGCAGTTTGTTTTTGTTTTGTTTTTTAAGGAAGGACAATTGGATTTTCTTTTTTTTATGGTAATCAACAATTTGACACAACAACTGTCAATTGAGCTTAACTTATGTGGTAACACTTCACAATAAGGATCTATTTGTTAACATTAGTTATTAGTGCTATTAACTGACAACAAAAAATACTTCTAAAGCATTTATTAATCTTAGTTAATGTTGATTCCAACATTCACTAATACATCATGATTAAAATCAAAAGTTGTATTTTTATTAAGTAATGTTAACACAGATTAATAAATACTGTAACAAATATATTGCTGATTATCAATTATAGTTAATGCATTAAATATAGTCAATACATGGAATCTTATTGTGAAATGTTGCCACTCATATTTTTCTTTATTAAGTTGTTTTTAACAAGCTAGGGTTACTGTTTTGTTGAACTGTGTGAAACTATGTCTGGAGAAACAACATTTGAAACAGATGAAAAAGTTCACAATGTCCTCTGTGATGCATAACTAATTTTTTTTTTTTTTTTTTTTTTTGATTATTTAGACTAGAGTAAGTGGGGTTCAAGCAGAGTTCAGAGTTGAATTCACAATTCAACAGGCAAATTCAGTTCATTTGAATAAATTGTCAGCTCTACAGCAAAGCACAATGAAACATGGTATTATAGGTCAGTTGAACACACCTGTAGAATTTCATAAAGTACCTCATTGTTAGATGCATTTTCTCAACACATTGTGAAAGATGTTTGTTCAGTTAGTTCTGAACACCTGTAGTCATTTCATTCTAAAGATTCCCATTTCAGCGGCCTTGCACAGTTCATCTTCACTGTAGACAACAAAGGGAAGGAAATAGCCTTTTCAATACCTAAAACAAGAATTTCTCTATTCATTTCTTGCTAAATGGATATTAGTTGTATCATCTGTTTGGTTTAAGTCAGTTATTTATTTAAAATCTGTCCACAATCACATTATAAGCATAAACTAAAATGACCGAGTCGCAATGCTGCTTAATGAAAATAACTCAATGTGCTTAAGCAAAATGGTATACCGTTTAAAACAGATTGGCTTTTTTGTCATTCAGACAGCTATTTATCTAGTCTGTTTCTCTCTTATTACCAGGCATGGCTGTAGTTTTAAAATGATTCGTCCCTCTAGGTGAACACACAGGACCTTGTCATAGTCACCATTTACTTGACAAATTACAATACGAATCGTTTATATTGCTATTGCAGACCCTGCAGGTTATGATACAAAATACTATTGCAACATCTAGTTTAAATGAAAAATTGCATGTCAAGTAGCAAGGTTAAGATGATCGTGCAAAACTGTATACATAATTTTCTCCCCATAAAAAGCTTAAAACACCTCTTTATGAGTTCTACGGTGGTATAACACAATTTTTAATCCAACATAACTCTGAATAATTATTTTCTCAGTTTCCAAGAAAACTAGCTAATGTTTTGATCTTCTCTCCCACCAGACCTTTGCTTAATTTGGCTCATGCAGATACTTATTTTATTTCTTAATTATCCTCATTTATGTGTTTATAATTTCTCCTCCATCATTTGTTTCTCTGTTCATCCCACACATTTTATACATCAGTTTTCTTTTAGTCTTCCACACGTCACACTTGTCAAGTCAAGTCAGTTATATTTGTGAAAGCGCTTTTCCCAGTACATATTGTTTCAGAGCCTCTTTACAGAAAAGTCATGTTTAATCAACATAAAGTTGTGTAGGAACCAACAGAAATGACACTTTCATGACATTTCAGACCAGTCTGATGATATTTCAAGCCTGTTTGGTGTTCAATTTTATTTAAGTGGCACCATAGGTGCTTTTCATGCGTCCACAGTTGATGATAAAAAAATAAATTTCTCTCTCAGGCTAGATGTTTTATTTGTGATCTAAAAGTACACCTTAGCTCTTCTTTCAGGGTGGATCAGTTCAACAGCATTTGATGAAGTGTATTGTTTTTGTAACCACAGATATTGTCTGATGATGCCCCTGTAAACAGGGAATAACACATACCTGATATTATTCCTGCAGATAATAACCAGAATCCTGTTACGGCACTGGGTGGGGGAGATAATGTGATTATAACAGCAGATTGCTTTGAAATGAACTGTGCTCTCAATGAATACATGTTTACATGTTCGGTGTACGAAGATAGGATGCAGGTACAGTTTAGAGCTGTTGACTGTTGACAGTTTTGAGGTTGCAGGTTTATCTCAAAGGATTGGAGAGTTACAAAAATCACAACCCTGCTCTCATTGGCATTCTGCTCTTGAATAAAGCATTTAACTACAAGTTGAGAGTATTTGGTCTTTTTTTTTTTTTTTTTTTTTAAAGAGCTAAGCTGAAATAACTCAACAGTATGTTCAGAAGAGAACATGAGCCAGAAGCACCATCTATCTCAAAGTTACTCTCTGCCCTTGTGACTTACATTACACGTCTTTTAATCGTCTTTTTTTTCTTCCACATTGCCACCTGCCAAGCAGAGCTACCATCCCCCCAAAAAAGGGGAAAAAAGAACTGGAACACATACTTTATAACGATGCTTTGCTCTTGGGAGAAATGTAAACAGTGATTTTACACAAAAGCGAAGCGTTTGTTACTCAAGGCAGAAAAATAGCAAGTCAAAAGAATTGCTGATGGAAATGTGGAGATTGCGGCATTTGAAAGGGCCTTTTTTTGTGGTGCACTGTGGCGCTGAAGTGCAGCGTATTGTAGGATCCCTACTGAGTGGTTACTGTGTTCCACTGAGACTTCCTCATCAATATGCATGGAGAAATACGGATGTCTGCATTGAAGAATTAGATTTCATGCAGCAGAAGTCTTGCTTTTAAATCTGCTGTAATCACAGCAGAAAGCATTGTAGCCCAGATCAGGGCTGTATTCACACCATTATGGATGTGCTTATCAGTGTGCTACATACATTATATAGTTCTGTGGGAGATGAGGGTGCAGATATATCATCCAAGAAAATCATCCCATAGGAATAAATGCCAAAGGTGAACAACTTATGATTGCGATTTGAAATATTAAGCTTAAAGGTATTTAATGAACTGATATGCTTACCAACAGCTATGTAATTTTTATCCTGTCTGTTTCTGCACTGCAATAAATGTACTGAAGTGTAGGCGTAGAAGTGCTTCTGTTTTGATATGCACGTCTTCGTAATTAGAGGTTGTACTAAGCAATGATTCACAAGCCAATATGGTGCACTTATATTGCATGTTATCTCAAGGTCTGTATTTTAATCTGTGTGTTCTACAAAAGTATGATGATTTTTGAAAGTCGCCCACACATATGGTCACATGGCACACACGACTTGACAGACTGTCATCAGAATACAGTAATGAGACTCTTTTCCAACATCTGGTTTGGTCACGGCCGTGAAGAATGATTGACAGTACTTGGTGGAAATATGGAAATAATAACAGGGTTAGAACAAGGGGCAGGACTGCAGGAGACACTGAGAACTAACTACTGAAAGAGATGTTGAAAATGTGGTCATGGCATCTATTTACCATGAGACTGAATTACAGTGCTTGGATTTAAACCGCATCTGGTGCTTTTGCCTTTTTATACAGTTTGCACTTGAAGCAAAAAGCTTGTTGAGAATTAAAAATAATTTGGATTAATATAAGCAGTTTTAGAGAAAACTTCTCCATTTCATGCACTAGTGCAGTTGTACAGCGGATGCTAAAATTAGATGCATGTGCACAGAAGGTTATTATCATTTCACTTACATTCTTTTATTGTTAATTTGGTAATACTTTGTTCCTCTGAAGTACTTAAACACTCATTACCATGCGGAGAACATTTTTGTGAATACATTACACTTTATACTTACAGAAAATTAGTAGATCATTCCCACTAATAATCATCATATTTTTATCCCCTTTCTATGTTGACAAGATCTCTCCAGAGTCCTTAATAGTTTTTGCCTCAAGGAAACAGAATTTCCTGTTAACTGTCTGTCTTTGTGTCTGTATGTGTGCACTTTCCACTTAAAGGAACAGTTTTGGTGAGTTTGTCTGAGTGGAGATGAAGGTGACTGTGTGTTTACTAATGCATCTTTGTTCTTTCTGTATGAATCTGTGTGCTGTGTGTGTGTTTAGGCAAGCGTTTGTGGGGCTGAAGCCATGCTGATCTTCATTGCCGGGTGGTGGAGTGTGGTCTTGTACCAGAGCCTGTGCTGCTGAAGCCTTGTGCCACTCCCCCATGGCTCTATGGGAGCTGCTGTTTCTGACTTTCAGCCTCCGCTGCTGGCTGACAAGCTCTGCCAGTTTAGCTGAAGAAGGCCCTGCAGGCCCCCTGGACTGGCTTCTTTCTGACAAGGGCCCATTTCACCACACACAAGAGTACACTGAATTTGTGGAGAGGAACCGTCAGGGATTTTCCACGAGATACAAGATATACAGGTAAGTTGTAAATAAACTGAGGCCTGCATGATTTTCATGCAGCATTTTCACTTGCCATGGTTTTTGATGGTACCGGTTGACATATTTTGCCATGTAATATGATTGAAGCTCTGTGTATTGTCTGTTGCTTTGTAACTGATCAGTCAAGATTAATCATTTTTTTGTATTCCATTTATGAATAATAAATTAATGGGCTTGCGGTAAAATATTTTGTCAATACATGAATATACTGGCAATGGAAACACTGCTGTTCAAAAGTTTGGGGTTAGTAAGATTTTATTAAAAAAGAAAGAAAGAATGAGAAGCACAAGGTCTTCTCTCTCTCTGACACATGCTCGCTCACACACACACACACACACACACACACATATAAATGCTATACACTATTATATACATACATATATACACTCTTCTTTTAAAATTTTAATTAATCAAAGATTTCAGTGTTTCCACAAAAATGTCATGCACTACAAATGTTTTCAACACTGATAATTATAAGAAATATTTATTGAGCAATTAAAATCTTACAAGTCCCAAACTTCTGAAAGGTAGGCTATTCTAGTCAACTTAGCAGAAGTAACATAACACACATTTTTTATTGAAATGCAGTTGGTAGAATTTAGCCTGGTAGAAGGTGAGCAGAAATTCTAGCTCTTAAATGACTGGTGATTTATCGTACATCATTTCCATCATTGCACAGTTATCAAATATTCATCTGTTCTCCGAAGCCACAGTTGACATCTTCTAATTTGTAGGAGCTACTTCATGGCTGCTCTGATTGGCCCTTCATCAAAACATTGGAGATTTTTTTAGTCTGTTGGCTAAACCTGGTGCCTCTGCAAGATTAATAGTCTTATCATGTGTGACTGATTAGTGGGCTCTTAATTCTTATTACTCGGCATTATCACCTGTTCCCCTTGAGATGGCTACTGTCGGCAACAAGGCTGTGTTAGGAGAAGATTACAACCACTCCTTGATTAAATAAGTGTGTTATGTCAAAATAATAATTGAAAAGGAACAGCTTTCACATGCATGCCAGAATTTAGGTAAAACATTTAAATATAGCAATTTCTCATTAAACAGACAGACTGATTAAGCTCCTAAAATTTCCACGCATATTATATTATATTATATTATATTATATTATATTATATTATATTATATTATATTATATTATATTATATTATATTATATTATTATACACCTCTTTCCCAATATTCACGGGGCCTTGAATAATTACAGTTACATTGTTTGACAGTTTGCCACTTTTATTTACACAGTTGTTGCTTATCTTGTTGTCAGTTGTCACGTTTAGTTATTTGTTGTCTTGTGATGTCGAGATGAGTTTGTTCGTCTGCTAAAAAGATTGCTTTGTTTGATAATTACTTTAGTCATGTTTTGTGTTTTATAAAGGTTTCAACATTCAAAATTTGTTATTAAGAGAGAGAGAGAAAAAAAAAAGCATTTTGCCCTAGATTTCTTACAGAGAATAGGAGATTAACATATTATTGAGTGATTAAAATAAAAATAACAAAAAGATTAAGCATAAAGACTGAGGTCAACCTAACATTTTTAGGTACAGAGAATACATTTACTTAAAATTATTAGTTAACCCTATAAGGCCTACTTTATCCTATTTGATAATTTCTAAAAACTCTAAATTATCAACATTTTGTCAAAACTTTGCTGAAACACGTTGTACACTATATACTACATGCTTTTTGTCATCTGATATACTTTTTAGCAAGTGAAAGGCCTTTTAGTATACAGTAATTTACAAAAAAATCTCGACAGGTCATGTTACATGTGGCTTTTAGATGTGAAATCTTCTGATCTTCATATAGTAAATGTAAGAATAACTTATATATTGTTAGTAATATTTCAAGATGAACATTAACTGGACTAAATTAACTTTGGTTTACTTCACACATACATCATTTTTAGAAAAATTGGGTTAAAATGTGAGTTACAAATATGATACATCAGGCTTGCGTTGTTGCCTCCTTATGATAAATTGCTTGTATTCCTCATTTCTAAGTAAATTTGGTTAAAATCATCTGCTATTTAAATAAATGTAAATGTACTAAGATGTAAATGTAAAAGTACAATGTGATACATTTATACGTTTTTAAAGTAAGTACATAATATTTATGTCATCTTGGATATCAATTGCTTGTTCTTTTGAGTGTGCTATATGTGTATAGATAATGCATGGAAAAAATTATAAATTCAACTTGCTGTCTCTATGAAAAGTTTCATATTGTGTAAATCAGATCTCATATTTTAATGCTAATGCAGATTCTTCAAGATATGTTGACCAGCCTGAAGCCTTTTACTCAAACAATCTCTTGTTCAGTGTATTTTCTTGCCGATAACAACCTATACATGTAGCAGACCTAGAGAGATTAAAAGTGGCAATATTATATTGGGAATAGCTTTTTCTCCTTCAAGCACAGCTTTGTTACATTGCTCAATTCAAATAATCCGCAATGACAGGTAGAAGATGAATTACCAGAAGTGGTTCTCCTCCTACTTACAGTGGTGTGTAACACTGACGTCCGGCTAATGAAAGTGCACCATCTCATCCCTCCTTCAATTCTCCACATTCTTCTTGATTGAATTTGAAAGAATTTTAATGAGCTTTTTGTTGGAAATAGTGCTTTTTTATTCGGGAGATTTCACTTTGTAGAATATTGGGGAAATGCCATGTCATAATATTCAAAGACGGGGTCCAAATATACCACCTGCTTTACTGAATCACTGCCATGGGATAGTTTCCAGAGATGCTGATGTGCGCACAGACTAAGGCAATTCTCTCTCTCGCAATCTTAATAATGTAAGTGGGAAAATCAGTTTGAAATTGCTTGTAAAAGGTAATTTCATAAAACGCTATTTCTTTTCATGATGACAGCTGCCCTTATTTAAAGTTTTCTCTTTTTAGGGCCACTTCCTTCTGTATGATATTCAAATAATCTTTTTAATACATATCTTAAAGGCAGAGATAAAAGCTTATGAAAAAAAAAAAAAATCCTTGAGGTTTCTTTTTTTTTTCCTGCAACAAAAAGCTGAGAAACAAAGCACAGAAAGTCAGTTTCAGTGCACATTCAGTGCTGTAGTGAAGACTGATGATGACTACGATCGTAATGAGCATTTCATATAGCACAGCAGAAGTCCCATAGAGTGCTTCCTAGAGAAACCTTTAAACTGCTCCCACACAAAGCCTCACCTGACAATCCAAGCTTATCGTGCTCAGCTGTGATGGGAAAGAGAATGACAGGGAGGATTTTCCGTCTTTCCTCTTTGTGGGGAACCTTTGAACTCCTGAAGGCTAGCTCATTACAGCTCCCAAAGAACTGTCCAGTTTAAAAAGTGGCTTATCATGGTGCCATTTGAAATTGAGATAGATTATCTAAATTCAAGTAAGCAGTCATTATCCCAGTTGTTGGTATAGCACATGCCAAATGCAATATTACTGTTTTTTACAGCAGCTGAGGGTGTAGTTTATGAAATTACCGAAAATTATATTCTGACATAAATCCAACAACAGCTTCAACCATACATTAATAATGTGTGTTTTTGTGACATAATTTTTGACATAATTCTATCACTTTTGCCCCTTATGAATTGCAAAACAGCAGATGGAATTAAGGGCGTTTTGCTGGAATGAATCAATCAAACATATGGGTCGGGAGGCCTCTGTCATTACTCCTGATTTAATGTGATAGATCCCCTTTCGGAAGGCCACCCCAGCTCCATCCATCACCTGTGCATGAGGTTACTCACTATTTCTCGGCTAACTGAGAGGACAGGCTCTTATAGAAGAGAGGCATGCAGTGATTGGAGGGTGTTTTGAGATGTATTGAGTTTGAGATTGTGCCAATGCCTTTTGTAGAGGCATGTGCCTATTTTAGCGAATTCATAATTGCATAACGCAGAGCTTAAAATAAGGACCGGGGGTTGAAAGAATTATAGAGGGAAAAGGCCTGAATACTTAATTGCCTGTAACTGCATGAATTAAATTTGTTATTTTTGTATGCATTGTGAGTTGCTGCTGGTGAGACAAAAAGAAAAAAAGAAAAAAGAGCATTAGTCTTGACCTTCGCTTAAGAAACAAAATAGTTTCTGTCGGGGCTAATTAAAAAGTATTTTAATTGCTTCATCAGCTACTTATCTTGCAATAAATGGCACAAATGCTTTTAGTATTTTACTCTAAGGAAGATCCATTGGTCTACTAGGCTGTGTTTATGTCAACTACCCAGTTCCAGTTTATTATCCCACATGTTATTTTTCAAACAATTAATTTCTAATTTAAAAGTTGACTCTGTGCTCTAATGTATGCCTTTACATTAAAGATACACAGAAAAAAAAAAAAAAGTTTTAAATTTGTAGTTAAAATTACTAAAAAATAAATGTATTTTAAAGTTTAGAATTAGACAGCCCTTTCCACTGGTAACTCATGAGTAGACTTTCCTCGTCAACATAGGCTATTTTATTTTATTTTTTTCTCATTCTCACTAATTTCTCATTCTCGCCCTCATTTCACTAAATCTGTCAATGTCTGACAATTATAGCTTTGTAGGACTATACATTATTTGGAGAAAAACAAAACAACAACTAATAAATAAATGAAAGAAAAAAATAAAAGAAAATGAAATGCAATTTTAAAAAAAACTGAACAGAAATAATATACTGATATTTAATATGAATATATTTTCTTTCTACTTTTATTGTGTTACTTTCAATAAAAGTGTGGTTATTTTTTATTTTTGTTTTTTAATTCAGTATCATTAAAATTATTGAGTTAAATTAAAAAGCCTTACAAAATTACTTTAAATTATATAATAAAACAATAAATAATTATTACAAAGCATTTTCTATATCGGTTTTAGGCCAAGTGCATCCAGAATTTTTTTTCGGCCTGGAATTTTTATTTCGGTGTACCCCCTGATAGAAGTGTAAACACACCCTAAAAATAGCACCTAAATTGTACATATAAGTAGGGAACTGGTCCAGTGACAGTTTTGTACCTTTTGTCTGAGAGTGCATTTAGACTTTCATATGTCAGCAGTTAATTTGTATCTGATTGACTCATATAAATATAATTCCTATAGATTAAGAAACATTTAATTTCTCATATGTATGATATATTGTCAACTATATGTCATGTGGTGCTGTGGAGGAAGCCTAGGAGGAGCAAAAATTGCAAAAATGCATGAGTCACCAAAGCCTGGAGCATTGTTTCTCTGTTTTACCCTTGAAGGATTTCAGGGCTTTGTGGTGGTATTTTTTTTTTTTTTTAATTTAGCTTTCTTTCTACTCCCCACTTTTATGAAAGGTATTGGTTGTCACCACAGGGCAGACTTCTATGAGTCTTTCTGTCAGGGCAGATTTCTGTCACGAAGTGTTTATTGAGCATAGCACCTGTCAGCTGCACATTCTGAGACGGCTCCCTATCCATGGTATTCATCCCCCAAATGAAACATACTCTGAGAACCTGAGGCTAGAGATGTAGCTTGGCAGGAGCATTGGTTGCCCCGCAGGCCTCCTTCTATCATGTCCAAAACAGTTGAGAAATGTTAATGAAAACAGATCATTAGGGACAGGCCTGTTTACTGTTTCTGTTTTTTCTCATGCAGGGAATTTGGCCGGTGGAAAGTGAATAACTTGGCTGTAGAGCGACGGGATTTCCTGAACTCCCCTTTGCCTCTCACCCCGGAAATTATAAGGAACATTCGACTCCTGGGACGAAGGCCCACTGCCCAGCTAATTACGGACAACCTGATCAAGAAATATGGGACCCATTTTCTACTGTCAGCTACACTAGGAGGTAGAAAAACATATTCCAGTGAAACATCCTCATGGTGGTTTGTGCAAAGGTCATAATACCTACTGTGTGTGAACTTGGAAACCAACTTGTGTTGTTCATGCAGTAGAAATACAGATAGATCTCGTGCATATTTACATCTCAATTTCCAATCTATCAAGCCAAGGAAAATCACTTAAGACATGCTTTGCCGCATAATGTATTACTTGTTCCACTGTGTGGTTGTAAGGGAGAGGCAGGTATAAACAGATGGCAACATGTCCAAAATGGGTTACTGTTCAGAAATCCACAAGCATTATTTCGCTCAGTTCTTAAAGTCGGAGCAGCCTGTGCTTGCAAGTTACTTCACATAATGCAAAAGTATTGGCTTTACACAACTGATGTGGCCTTCACCGCTTTGGAAAACAAGCAATATTGTATAAGGTTAGAGCATGAAAATGGAGATGCAAGTCTTGGCTTTGCAAAGACCTGCCTGAAATACAAACTGCCACATGCTTACAGAGCATTTACAGTATAAGCATAAACTGTAAAGTCACACTGATCTGCTTTACCTGATAAGGTTGGATATTGATACATATTTCCTGATTAAGTTCTGCTTTACAAGCTCT
The DNA here is from genome assembly GCF_018340385.1 of Cyprinus carpio. Lineage (NCBI taxonomy): Eukaryota > Metazoa > Chordata > Actinopteri > Cypriniformes > Cyprinidae > Cyprinus > Cyprinus carpio. Next base: position 22,552,072 of record NC_056577.1, on the reverse strand, counting down.
TGATTCGATTTCAGGTTATTTATAATAGTTATACTGTTGATTCTGCTAACATTATCTGCTAATGCTGTAAATTGTGAAGGTCAGGGTTTAGTTTAGTCTTTTTGAACTATTCATTAAAATTACCAGCTGATTAGAGTAATTTGTTTTGGGAATCAGACTACACTGGGTGATATGTTTGTATGTTTTTGCTTTACTGAGAGTAATTTGTTTGTTCAAATTTTGCATTACATTCGGTACAGACATTCAGTACAGCAAACTCACATTTCTATCACAGATAAAAAATAACATTACACAGCCACCAAAAATAGTCAGGGAACAAATATATATATCTTGGAATCCTAAGAATCAACATAATGAAATAATAAAAGATTGTTTAAATGATGATCATGGTTGATCAGAAAATCTGTATTTTTTACTGTAATAGTTATCAGTCAGCTTATATAAAACTGCTTGCATCAGAATCCTTAATACATTCTGCAGGTGCACAGAATACATCAATTCTTACTGTAAAAACATTTCTACATCAATAAGCAAGGTCTCTTCTGTTTCTGCTAGGAGAGGAGGCTCTGACTATATTTGTGGACAAGAGGAAGTTGAGTAAGAAAGCAGAGGCGAGCGACTACACCAGTAACAGCACGGCTGTGACTCTGGAGGCCCTGCACCAGCTGGCTGCCTCCTATTTCATAGACAGGGAGAGTACTCTACGAAAGCTACATCACATTCAAATTGCTTCCACTGCCATCAAGGTATGTCATTAGTCAAGTCAGAGACCACAGCTTCCTCCTTTCAACTCCTCAAGAATAATCATGTGCAGTATAACAAAGTGATTATTTTTTTTTTTTTTTCACTATCTGTTGCCATGATCCTGCAATGAAAAGTGCCATATGCTGTGAGTGGGTATCTAGAGATATACATTCACCGATACATATGAAATATCCATTCACAGATACATATGCTCTGGTTGTACATGTTGTTCAGGAATGAGATTTATGAATGGCCTGTTATGCTGAGTAATTAAAAAATGGGGTTGTTTATATATATTTATATATATATATATATATATATATATATATATATATATAAACTTAATTTTGGGGAAGTATCAAAAATCAAACAGCAACAAAAACATGGTGTATCTCCACAATCTTGCTGTTTTGCATCTTGACAGCCTAATGTATGGTGGCCGAGAGAGCTCAACACACTGCAAATGAAACAAAATACATGCAAATATAAAAAACACCAGCAAATGAAGAAAACGTCAGACAAAAAACACACTCGCCACAAATACTCACAATGTGATGAAAAACAGAAATGCACTGCAAATATGCACAATGCGACCAAATACAGAAATGCACTGCAAATACTCATGACACAACCAACCATAGTTTTACTATTAAAAAATTGTATGGGTCAAAATTATCCATTTTTCTTTTATGCCAAAAACCATTAGGATATTAAGTAAAGATCATGTTCCATTAAGATATTTTTTTAAATTTCCTACTGTAAATATATTAAAACTTATTTTTTTTTTATTAGTAATATGCATTGCTAAGAGCTTCATTTGGACAACTTTAAAGGCGATTTTCTCAATATTTAGATTATTTTTTTTTTTTTTGCACCCTCAGATTCCAGGTTTTCAAATAGTTGTATCTCGTCCAAATATTGTCCTATCCTAACAAACCATACATCAATGGAAAGCTTATTTATTTAACTTTCAGATCATGTATAAATCACAATTTTGAAAAAATTGACCATTATGACTGGTTTTGTGGTCCAGGGTCACATATACGTTTAATTTAATACCTAGCCAAATTACATTATTAATGCATTGTCCAAATAGTCATATTGCCCTTTTTCCACTAAAACTAATTTTAATAGCCAAAACGCTTTGTGCTTCATATTTGTCACAATTAGGGATTCAGTCAATGCACTATTTGAAGTAGCTGTTACACTTTTGCTGAAAGCCATTAAAATTGGTCACACAAAGCTGTAGAAATCCCCCAAACAGACATTTACTCTGTCACAGCAGCACACAGTTTGACATATATTCCAGTCCACACTTTGATGATCCCTCCCCATCCCATTATATACAACAGTGCTTTCCCTCGGCACACAACTTCTGCAGTGCTTAGATGGTTTTATTACAGTTGGGAGGGCAGACCTCAGGTGTCAAGGCTGTGTTTGTCTATTGCTGGTGAGAAAAGCAAAAGCGCCTGTGAGTGACGGAAACAGCCTGCCAGGCAGGACAGTGCAGCTCCAACAGCGCAAGAGAATGAATCGCAGAAGCAGCAGGGGCCTCTGACACACGCATCATTTCCACAGGCCGCTGACCCATGTCTACATTTCACGGGACAGGCTGAGGCAAACGTTCCTCCATATGAATTCCAGATTAAAAAAGAGCTGGAGTACAGAATGAGGTTTCTAGCTCCCCCCACTGGGCACCATGGAGGGGAAATTTAGCTATTTCCTTTCATAGGAAAAGCCTAATAGTGTGTTGGTGTGCTGGGACTGTGAGAGGAAAACACTGGAGCGAAGCTCTTTATAAAGTCGGGCTTCATCCCTCCTTTGTGGTTCTGCTCAGGTTGTTTGTCTAATGCGTGAAAACCCAAGCAATTCTGCAATCGGTGGGGATCATTTTACTCATGATTTGACAATTTCTTCATACCTGATCAGCTCTAAGCTAGGCCAGAATTGAATTTACAGCCACAATACCTTTGGAAACACACACCGCGTCAAAATTGTAACCACAGGGAGACAACGCCAACTCTTTTGCAGAGAACTGACTGTTGTGTTCTGTTATAAGTGACATTTTTCAGGCAAAACCCTCCATGCTAGTCTCAGCTGACATGCCTTATTCTGTCCTGTTCTTTGAGACCCCCGCATCACTATTTTGATACATTTTTCTGGTCTGCTTTTGTTTGTTTGAACACAGCATATTGGTCATTCGGTTATGTGATCTCTTCCTGACTTAGTGAGCTGTACATAACCAAAGTAAACTGCACTGAGGACCAAAATTTTGCTGCAGGCCAAAACTCTGGCTGTGCGAGACCATCCATGAAAAATCTGGATGTGTAGACTTGTCTAATGGTTCTTTCAAAAAGAAATGCTGAAGCTGAGGTATTTGTCCAGCTGTGAAATTGGAGAAAACCTTCCAAATTCCATGGCTAATATCTCCTGACAGAATATTGTTTTCAGGCTATAATTGAGATATTTGACTGATCCATAAAAGCTGCTCACTATGCAGAGTGAGAATCAACAGCAGACTGTTGATGTTTCCCATTAAGCCCGAACATCAGAGGATCACACAAGTCCAGGTGGCCTATAATTTGCAATTACAAGGTATTTTGTGACATGCAAAGTATTTGCTTTGAATAACAGCTGTTGTCTGTAAAGGAAATCTAATATCATGCTCCACTTTTTCATCAGTCAGTAGCCATTTACCATATGGCACATCATATGGTGTATTAAATAATAAAGCATATAAATGTATCATCTGATTGCATCAGGTATGGTCGTTATAAAAAAAAAAAATCAATTGCTGCTGAGCTAAGCTTAGTGTTTTACTGCAGTTCAAGCTTTTGCTCAAGCCAGGGATTCAGGCCATATGTTCTGTGGTAACTAGGGATGGGTCAGGATGGAAAACTAATTGTCTATACATTTATTTCCACACACTTGCTTGCTTGTTTGCTTATTTATTTATTTATTTGCTTGCTTAAAATTGCATCGTGAGAAAGAAAAAAAAACACTATCGTTCAAAACGTCTGGGTTGGTAAAATTATTATGCTTACCAAGGTTACATTTATTTGATCCAAAAATACAATTAAAAACAGTAACACTGTAAAACATTTGTACAATTTTAAATAGCTGCTTTCTAGTTTAGTATATTTTAAAATGCTATTTATTCCTTTTTCAGCAGCTTTTACTCCAGTCTTTAGTATCACATGATCATTTGGAAATTATTCTAATATACAGATCTGGTGCTAAAGAAACATTTCTTATTATTATCACAATTGAACAGCTGCGCTATACAGTATAATATTTTTGTGGAAAACGTGATACATTTTCGTTCGGGATTCTTTGATGAATAGAAAGCTCTAAAAAACAGCATTTATTTCAAATAAAACTGACTGATTTAATGTGTCCCTGCTGAATAAAAGGATTTTATACAGGATAACAACAACAAAACAAGAAAAAACATTTTAAACTTAGTGTATATTTGTAGAAATAGCAAAATGTTAACTGCAAAATTTAAGGTCAAGACTAAAAAGAAAAAGAAAAAGAAAAAGAAAAAGAGAAACGCAAACACCCATATAGTGCAAATCTTCATGTTGCAGTGTTCCCTGTTACCAATGCTGGACTCTTCAGTGGGTTTGTGATGGAGTGGCAGAAGACAACCTTGTCTTACCTTATCTAACTGTCAGCCTGGAAAAGATATTGTCTGACAGGATGAATCGAAAGAGATCACTGAATTGATGAAGGTTCACTGGCACCATAAGAGAGAAAAGTGTGAATCAATTATGCGTGCTTCTCCGTGTCATGAGGCGAGAAGGGTGACTAGACAAAAGTGAAGGAAAAAATCAAGTGTGATCTCTGATTGCAAATGCGGATAATAGTGTGGCTAGCTTGCAGTAAAGGTCAATTGAGATGCCTGAATCAATATGGCTACACAGAGTCTGACCATCATTAAGTACTCTCTGCTAAGGTTAGACAACATTCTACATTGTAGAGAGAAATGGACTTCTGTTTTCTTTGTGGGTGTGAAAGAATACGGAAGCTAATCAATTAAATACATTTCATAATGGAGCAGAAGAAAAAAAAAAAAAAACATTGTTCAACAGCCTGCTCGGCTCTTTCAATAAGATGAGAAGAACAGTAAATGATTATCTGTGAAAGGACCTCCACCGCATGCACATTAGCACCATGTCTGGGACAAGTGACTCACACCAAGCACAGGAAGTTCTTATAACGCATCTGTTCACAGCCAGGCTGCTTATTATCCCTTTTAACAAGGAAAACATGGGAAAAGAGTTTGTTACACGCTGTTTTCCATGTAAAATACTATGGTACAGTAACCGTATGGTGAAACTAATAATTTTGTCGTCTGAATTTTGTTTCCCAGGTAACTGAAACAAGGACTGGCCCTCTCGGCTGCAGTAACTATGACAACCTTGATTCGGTCAGTTCTGTGCTGGTTCAGAGTCCCGAGAACAAAGTCCATTTGCAAGGTATAAAATGTTGTTTAAATCTAGTATGTAAATTTTTAACACTGTGATGTAGGGCTGTGCGATATGGGGAAAATATCTAATTGCGATTTTTTTGACAGATATTGCGATTTGATTTGCGATTTTAAATTTGCAAAGTCAAGCTTCAGCTCAATATTGTTAATAATGTGCAGCTCAGTATGAGTATTATTACCCTGCTGAAAAAAAAAAAAAAAAAAAAAAAAAAAACACGGAACCATTACAAAATTCCTTTTTGTTTTTGGCATTATTCCAATAGGAATTACTGTTGTTCTATTGGTTACCATCTGCCAGATTACATCCCACCAATAGAATCCATCAAATAGACACCATTATAGTTTACATTAAAACCAATACAATTCCCATCATTACCCTGAAATCCATAAAATTTTCAATTTCGTTTTGGGAGGGGTTTAGGAGCGCTATTCTGAAATGGGAATAGCAAACATGCATTATAAACTTAATAAAATTAATCTGTTGGGGAGATAAAATGTGTAAAATAACGTTCATGTACTAACAAACCATCTAAGAATGTATCTTTTATTCTCCACTAACGTTACTGAAAACAGAACTGATAAGGGAGCTCTTGATATGCATTGTGACGCAGCTCTTGCAAATTACCTTTTTTTTTTGTCGTTGTCTGTCGTTTCGAAGCTTAAGTTACATAACGTTTTTCTTTAGTTTTAATTTGCCTAACTATTGATCTTACCCTGTAGATGCCATAATCCCACTCTGTCTCTCTCCCACTCTCTGTTTGTTTGTTTGTTTGTTTTTTTAATGGTGGGCGTTTACGCAGTTGGCTAGAGCAGAGCTGATTGGGTAGAACGGCGGTGCACTCACTCTGTTGGTTAGTAAGACTGCCACTCAAGACTGGCAGTCATGCATATGCTCTGGAACATCTCAGGCTTTTGCGATTAGCAAATCGCAAGGTCTCAAATCGCAATTTCGATTCGATTTCGGTTAATCACACAGCCATACACTGTAAAAAATTACTGTGATTTTAACGGTAAAAAAACTGTGAAAATGCTACAGTACAAGCCTGTTAAATGGTTAACGGTAATTTCCTGTAAAATTTACAGGGAAAAAACGTAAACTGACGTTCCCAGAATTCTCTGCGTTGCATTTCAAATATTGTTTGAATTTGATGTTTTTTTCTTTGAAATAACTCTTTCTTCTTATTTTTTTTCTTATCTGTTATGTTTATTAGGGTTGTATGTTACTTATAATGTTGTTAAATTAATGTTTATTGCATATTTCAGTTTAATGAGTCTCACCATAATGGTGTTTAGTGCTTGTGTGAATGGCTCTGTGCACCTATGTATATTATTATTTAAAAACTGCTTTGGTTCATCACGTTACGTCCTCATCGCCATCTGCTTTTGGTGATTATCAGTGTATTACAAATGTGCAAAACAGATTTCAGTGCTTCAATAGGTTGGTATATTAACATTATATCAGTTAATGGAATTACGGTATTTAACTGTAAATTTAAAGTAATATATTTTTTTTTTTTTACGGTAGAATTCCGGCAACCACAGCTGCCGTTTTTTTACCGTAAATTTTACAGATTTTTTTTTTTTTTTTTTTTTTTTTTTTTTACAGTGTGTGATGGCCATTTTTTATTCAATTTTTATGTGAAACACAAAAGGCTCTTTTCCAAAAGCAAAGAGCTCTGGTCGAAGGAGCATTTTAAGGCATTGTAGTCACGTTCTTGAGATGATGGCTGTTCCAAGAGGTTGGCAGCTTAATAATGTGGCTTCAGTAGATGGCTTGTGTGAAAGGCAATATCAGAAATAAACTCAGTGATAACTTTAAATCTAAGATGGCAGATGATTTAAGTGAAATGCAGATTATAAAATTATGAATTCAATACTGAAATGTAAGATTTGGGTCGGTATGTTTATAAATGTTTTTAAATAGTTTCTTGTGCTCAGCAAGGCATCATTTATTTGATTAAAAATACATTAAAAACAGTGATATTGTAAAATATTATTTAATAACTGTTTTTTAGTTTAATATGTTTAAATATACAGTATAATTGACTCCTTTGATGGCAAAGCTAACTTTTCAGCAGCCATTACTACAGTCTTCAGTGTCACATGATGCTTCAGAAATCATTCTAATATACAGATATGGTGCTAAAGAAACATTTGTTATGATCCTCAATATTGAAAACAATTGTACTGCTTAATATTTTTGTAGAAACCATGCTACTTGATTATTAATATATAGTCTAAAATAAAAATTCAGTTAGGAAATGCAGTAAAATGGCTTCAGCTTTTTATGTTTGAAGTTAAACTGATTTAATATCAGTTTGCACATTCCTTTGTCTTTGCATTTCTAAGCATAGTTGAGTCAAATCTATCAGAGGATAAATCATTAAGTTTGATCATAACTCTGTTTTGATTATTGTGTACAGTATGTATACTCAGTAGGTTTTGGAGTCAAAACTCGCTGTAACGGCAAAAGCACTTGTTAAGTAGTTTTAGCATGTGCTTCATTGTTATTTGTTGAACAGAAAATATGATAACTGCAGACAACGCATGTCACATATGTGTGCACTTTTTTACCACATGACATTTTATTCAGGTAACCCAGTATTCTTATAGCAATCTTTCTTTTCTCTGTAACTAGGCTTGCAGGTCATTTTGCCAGATTATCTCAGAGACACTTTCGTCCAAGCAGCTCTTAGTTACATTGCCTGCAATGGAGAGGGAACTTTTGTCTGTCGAGACAATGACTGCTGGTGCAAATGTGACCCTAAGTTCCCAGAATGCAACTGCCCCTACATGGATATTCAGGCCATGGAGGAAAGCCTTTTGCGAATCTCTGAATCATGGGCTCTTACCTACAAAGAGTTTGAAGATTCAGGTAGGAGACTGAATTCAATCATGTTTCCAATCATGTAAAAACACTTTTACTTTTTATTATTCATGTACCCTTATAAGGAAACATCTCAATCACCATTAATTTATAGCCTATTTTGGAATATTGTTGTATAATTATTATTAGTTATTATAGTAGTTTAGAAAGTTATGTAGTTTTGTATTTAATACTGTTCATTCATTGCTGAAGATGGGCAAACTTAAATAATTAAACTCTAAAACTTAAATCAACTAACAAAACAACAAAAAACACAAAACCAACTTACTAACCAACAATACAATATTACAAGATATCATGCTACTAAAACAAAAAAACAAATCTTTTATTTTTTCCGGACTAGTGGCAAGAAAACATCCAAAATACACATTTAAGTGCTTATTTTATTAAATCTTATCTATTTGCAACTGCAGATTTGATTTACAGTACATATCTTTTAAGGCCATTTTCTCAAAATTATTATTATTATTATTATTATTATTATTATTATTATTATTTTTATTAATTAATTTATTTTTCACTGAGCCAGAAACCTCCGCTTCAGTACTTACACCCAGCTTTAATTAAACTTTAGTTTAACTCCTATTTATATTTCAATAGTTTTTACAGAAGGATTGTTCATATATCTTCATTCACATTATTTATAAAATATTTTATTCCTATAAATACGGTTGTTGTCAGTATTTTCAGATTCATGTAGTGATAAAAAATTATTTCCAAAATCCCCTCTGTAAGAACCTTTAACTTTAACATGTCAACAAAAATTAAACAAGAATTTTGAACCTGGTTTTATCAGATTTTTCAAATTTCTGTTGTAGAAATCGATGCAAATTAGTCCATATTTAATAAGATATTCCATGATTTGCATATTTAAATGTAACATTTCTGAAAACGTGTACTGTGATTAATCAACTTGGGAATTATGACAATAACTATTAGTTCATATTTTTAGTCTGTTGACCTGTGGTGTCTTGTCTAATATACTTTTGTCTAATGTACTTTGTCAATGTACTGGTCAATCGTCGGAATAAATATGAACACCTTTCAGTGAATCATGGCATTCCCCAAACAATGTCCTTCAGAGACAAAAAAAAAAAAAAAAGATCCTGCTCAACATATTGCCTTACAGTATGTTGAGCAGAATTAATCACCCATAAAATGCTTTACTGCCCATCCAGCATATTTCATCAAGCATATGAATGAGAGCACTTAGCTTAATGTTTAGGTACTGTATTACTGCCTGTCGAGGTCACCCACAGTTACCATTAAAGCATGGATTTATTTATTTTTCTTCCACAGTCATCCTTTTCCCCCCTTCCCAAAATATCCCAGAGTTCAATTACTTTCAAAGTTTATGTTATTAGAGCTATCAGGAAGTGTCAGATATACATACTCTCTCGGGTATCATCCAGCTTCTGTTAGGAGCATCAAAGGCATTCAGTGCTCTGTCCCATCAGCTAAAATGAAGTGCTCTGTAGGAACTGCTTGAGAGAAAAAAAAAAAAGTCTCTTGAGTGAAATGATTCCTTCTTATTGTCAAGGAGAGTGAAGTATAAAGGCAGTGCATTCAGGCATTTACCCACTGTTCAGTCAGGTTTACATGACAACACTCCTATATCTGAGAGAACGTATTCTTTCTTCTACAGATGAGTTCAAAACATTTCTGATGAGGCTGCCACAGAATTTCTTCCTCAACTCCTCAATGATCCAACATTTGTGGTCGCTGGATGGTGTATTTCAGCGACGCTATGAGCAGCTGGAAAGCAGCATGAAAAGTCTCTTCAAGCGAGCTCAGCGAGTGGTTTACAAGCTCTTCAGCCTCAGCAAGAGGTGCCAAAAGCAGCCCCACATCAACTTACCGCGTGAAAGGTGAGCACAACAGACTCATTATCTCCTCATTGTTGTGTTGATAAATACACTGATACTTAATTCTGAAATGGAATAATGCCCCCAATTACTGTATCCAGAGAGGAAACTCTTCATATAGTGTTTATCATCATTATTGCTTGTGTTCATGAGTGGCCCGCATTTCAGACTCCATGGGCTGCCAAGAGGAGTGTTTGTCAGCTTGCTTCAGAGTGAAAGGGAGCACTAGTGTTCTTGTCTCCAGGGAGACAACTTTGTGTTTACCCACAATCAATAAGACTAAAGTTGGTATAGTGGTTCTCAACTGGTTTTGCTTCAGGCCCTAGATTTTACATTGGCTACCAAGCACCAACAAAGTTTATTGTACAAAAGTAAATAAAAACTCCCTTAAAATGAAACATTTTAAAACAACATGTGAGTGAACTTTCATCTGTATCATATTTTGTTTTACAATGGATATTTTTATTTTCCTTGCAGAAGTTTGAGGGCAACCTATCTATGTCTTCATCCCTCTAATTTGCCTTATTTACAGCATTTGCTATCAACAGCAACAGATAAAGGATTTTTTTTCCTCTTCCTTTTAGTTGGTAAACCAAATTATTGTATTATCCTATATAAACAATTATATGATTAAAATAAAATAAAATGTTTATTAATTCAGTGAAAAAAAATCACAGATCACACAAAAAAATGCATATATAAATGATAAATGTGCGATTTATACATTGAATATCCCAATTAATGTAAAATCAACTATAAATGAGGTATAAATAAATGTTTTTAGAGTAAATGTGAGCACATAATGCACAGGAAATGGGAAAAAAATGGATGCTGCATTAAATTGCATTAATTATATGTTTAACATGTCACAGTCTATATTAATCAGAGAAATCAGCATATTATTTTTCACAGCCCTAATTATTTTTCACAACCCACCAGATGACAACCAGCGGTTTTATTGATTTATTATTATTATTATTCAAGTTCATACTTTTAAAGGTGCTGTATGTAAGTTTTTGACTCTACTAAAGCATAAGAATACCATATTATGTTTGCAGATATTTAAAAAACAAAACAAAAAAAAAAAAAAACATGCTAAGTTAACATACTTGTTTATCTGAAAAACATTGCTACAATCAGATATTTTTCTTTGAAAATGTGCGTTCTGGACCAGAATGTCTATCGTTGTTTTGGTTTGTGAAACCCCGCAAACTGGCAGTTTACCCAATTGTATTTTGGCACCCCGGGTTGCCAGTTGGGGGAAAAAAACAGTGTATTTCATTTTATTCATTGTCATGTGCGCTCGTTCTTGTTGGTGTCGTCAATCTGGCAACCTGCGTGTACGTCAAGTCTGAAGAGGAGGGGCCAGGTGAAAAAAAAACCCCTCTCCAATATTTTTAATTTGGACTGCAATACCTAGTTCAACCACTCGGTGTCAATCCTACATACAACACCTTTAAATCTCTTTTGGTATCGGAACATTTATCAGTTTGCTAAAATAAAACATGAAGCAATTGCTGTTAGAGAAAGATGCTAAGAGGCAGTTTTCACACATTTTAAACATTTATAGAAAGGAACAATATATGCCTGTACTTTTTTGTACTTTTTAGTTGACTCTTTGTGCAACAGAATTATATGTTTGTGCTAGTTTTAATCTTGCCATCTGTCGCTGTACCGACTTTAGATACATGCCAATTTAATCTCAGCAGTCATTGTTTAGGCAGTCTAACTGATATTAATATTTATCTTATCTTTTCTACAATATAGGCCACAGTCGTACTGGCTGAATTACTTCCAGTCTTTATTATACTGCTCAGAGAACAACCAGCTAGGATCCTTCTCAGAAGAGCTGCATACCTGCATTTGTGCATATGACCATAGTTACTGCCAGGTACCCACACCATGCTTTGTGGGTGATGGTGCAGCCTGTGTGGCTTGTGCCAGCGACAACCACACTCGCTGCGGAAGTTGCAACGTCGGCTTCATGTTAAGTCAAGGGACCTGTCGACCAATGGTGGCAGATTCCAACGAGAACTACCTGGGCTTTGAGACTGATCTTCAAGATCTGGAGCTACGCTACCTCCTACAGAGAGCCGATCGACGCTTAGAGGTCCATGCTATCTTCATCAGCAATGACATGCGTTTGAATAGCTGGTTTGATCCTTCATGGAGGAAGAGGATGCTGCTTACGCTAAAGAGTAACAAATATAAATCCAACCTGGTCCATATGCTCTTAGGCGTCTCCCTTCAAATTTGCCTTACTAAAAACAGCACTCTGGAACCTGCACTCACGCTCTTCATCAATCCCTTCGGAGGGAGCCACTCAGAAAGCTGGTTAATTCCTGTGAACGAGAACAATTTCCCAGACTGGAAGTCTGCTAAGCTGGACCTTCCATTAGAATGCTTTAACTGGACCTTGACTTTGGGCAACAAGTGGAAGACCTTCTTTGAGACCATCCACATTTACCTGAGGAGCCGCATCAAAACTCCAGGCACCGGGGCCAATGACAGTGTTTACCTGGAGCCATTGGAAATGGCTGACCCTACTAGAAATCTGGGTTATATGAAGATTAACAGCATTCAAGTGTTCGGTTACAGTATGCATTTCGACCCGGAAGCAATCCGGGACTTGATCCTGCAGCTGGACTATCCGTACACGCAGGGCTCGCAGGACTCAGCCTTGCTCCAGCTGCTGGAGATCCGAGACCGGGTCAACCGACTCTCTCCACCAGGCCAGCAACCTCTGGACCTGTTCTCCTGCTTATTACGGCACCGTCTCAAACTGACAGCTAATGAGGTAGTGCGCATTCACGCCTCGCTCCAGTCCTTTAATGCCCGTCTCCCCAATTCTCTGGATTATGAGACCACTAAACTCTGTAGCTAACGGCTAAAGCATCATAGCAGACAGCAATAGAACAACTGTAAAAATGCAGAATAGACTGTTAAAGTCAAAGCTGCAATGACTTTCAGTGATAGAGAAACTTTTGGACACTGGTGACAGTTTTGTTGTGACTTTGCTTTCACTAGTAGATCATCTTGCTCAAAAACAGACTTATTTTTATTGTATAGTGCACTGAGTTTAAAGAAGAGATTTAAAAAATATATGGAGTGTTTGTAATTTTTATGTTTTTTTTTTTTTTTTTTTTTTTTTGCTTTTTTGCTTTTGCTTTTGCTTCAGTGACAGTGTGCTTTCCTCGGAAAGAATAAAGTGATGTCAGTCAATTTTGTAGATAAGTTGTTATTAAACATCATGGTTGTAAATGGAGTAATGGTTGCATTATTTATCAGCATTTTTTTTTCTTTTTTTATTGCTACAGTATGTGACAGTTTAGTTTACTGGAAAATGAAACACATTTTATATTTGCAACTGAGTGAACTTAATGAGGAATTAAATACATTGAACATGATATATGATTTTGACAAACAATGATGAACAACATTTATTGACAATTGTATTGTATGCTTGTTAGGTTAATGTTTATTTGTTTTTATTTACATTTCATTGGAAGAGTTTTTTTTTTTTTTGTACATTATCAAGTCTTGTACATTATCAGTACATTGGAGTATTACGATTTACTCATACTTCTATGCTGATATTACTTACATGTGTCCACTGTATTAATGTCCATTCTGAACCCCACTGGCACAGTTACTCTAGGCTTTTAAGCCATTTTTTATCAAAAAGTTGAACAAAAGACATGGTATACCATTTAATGTACTCCAGCCCCTTTCATGAGGTGCATATCAATAAATTAGAATGTCGTGGAAAAGTTCATTTATTTCAGTAATTTAACTCAAATGAATAAATTCAATGCACACAGACTGAAGTAGTTTAAGTCTTTGGTTCTTTTAATTGTGATGATTTTGGCTCACATTTAACAAAAATCCACCAATTCACTATCTCAACAAATCAGATACTTCATAAGACCAATAAAAAGAAAAACATTTTTAGTGAATTGTTGGCCTTCTGGAAAGTATGTTCATTTTCTGTACATGTACTCAATACTTGGTAGGGGCTACTTTTGCTTTAATTACTGCCTCAATTCGGCGTGGCATGGAGGTGATCAGTTTGTGGCACTGCTGAGGTGGTATGGAAGCCCAGGTTTCTTTAACAGTGGCCTTCAGCTCATCTGCATTTTTTGGTCTCTTGTTTCTCATTTTCCTCTTGACAATACCCCATAGATTCTCTATGGGCTTGGTGAATTTGCTGGCCAGTCAAGCACACCAACACCATGGTCATTTAACCAACTTTTGGTGCTTTTTGCAGTGTGGGAAGGTGCCAAATCCTGCTGGAAAATGAAATCAGCATCTTCAAAAAGCTGGTCAGCAGAAGGAAGCATGAAGTGCTCCAAAATTTCTCGGTAAACGGTTGCAGTGACTTTGGTTTTCAAAAAACACAATGGACCAACACCAGCAGATGACATTGCACCCCAAATCATCACAGACTGTGGAAACTTAATACTGGATTTCAAGCAACTTGGGCGATGATCTTCTTCACCCTTCCTCCAGACTCTAGGACTTTGGTTTTCCATTGAAATACAAAACTTGCTCTCATCTGAAAAGAGGACTTTGGACCACTGGGCAACAGTCCAGTTCTTCTTCTCCTTAGCCCAGGTAAGATACCTCTGACGTTGTCTGTGGTTCAGGAGTGGCTTAACAACTGTAGCCAAATTCCTTGACACGTCTGTGTGTGGTGGCTCTTGATGCCTTGACCCCAGGTTCAGTTCATTCCTTGTGAAGTTCACTCAAATCCTCATAAGGCTGCAGTTCTCTCGGTTGGTTGTGCATCTTTTTCTTCCACACTTTTTCCTTCCACTCAACTTTCTGTTAACATGCTTGGATACAGCACTCTGTGAACAGCCAGCTTCTTTGGCAATGAATGTTTGTGGCTTACCCTCCTTGTGAAGGGTGTCAATGATTGTCTTCTGGACAACTGTCAGATCAGCAGTCTTCCCTATGATTGTGTAACCCAGTGAACCAAACTGAGAGACCATTCTGAAGGCTCAGGAAACCTCTGCAGTTGTTTTGAGATGATTAGCTGATTAGCATGTCACCATATTCTAATTTGTTGAGATAGTAAATTGGTGGGTTTTTGTTAAATGTGAGCCAAAATCATCATGATTAAAGGAATCGAAGACTTAAACTACTTCAGTCTGTGTGCATTGACTTTATTTAATACATAAGTTTCAAAATTTGAGTTGAATTACTGAAATAAGTGAACTTTTCCACAACATTCTAATTTATTGAGATGCACCTGTATATGTATGTGTGTGTGTGTGTGTGTGTGTGTGTGTGTGGGTGGGGGGGCACATAAATGTTTTGGGCTGAATGTTTTCTTTTGATATTCTGGATTAATGTAAACATTGTTTATTTCCAGGTTTGTGTGTATATATATATATATATATATATATATATTAAATATTATATATATATATATTTTCTTTTTTCTTTTCTTCATATCTTTCTTTTGAACATTGGTTTATTATAGTCACACACCTTGTTACATCAGAACAAAGCAGTTTCTTTGAACCATAAAATATATATGATTACAAATGAGCCTTATATTGGAATGTAACATTGATGCCAAAATGGGGCAAAGATTGTGGAATCCAGTGTGCCTTTGTGAATACAGTATACACTTTTGCTTTACTTATTTTGTGCACTTCAGTATATAATGATTTTTTTTTCCCTTTATATATTTATTTATTTTTGCTGTTCATGCTTGTCAGAATTTTTTTTTCTAGTTCAGCTATTTCTCACTTTTTTTCTTGCATTACAGTACATTAATTTAGACAGTGTGAATGCTAATTAGTTAAAATCAACACGATGACAGATTACGTTAATGCCAACAAAAAACTGTAAATCGCCTTCATAATCTGTGTTTGGACCTTTTACCTAGAACTAGCACAATAAAATGAGCCTTACCTAACTCTTAGCTACATCCTCTTTCAAAGTTTACATATTATCTTTGCAGTGTAATAAAGTGTTTCAAGATGCAATATATATATATATACATATATATATATATATATATATATATATCCAGATCAAAAAGAAAGCATTTTCTTCTGAGAGATATTAACATTTAAACTGTGAATTGCAAGTAAATTGACAATGCTTTTCCAGGCTGGTGTCTTCTCATTCAAGGCATATTCTGAACAAGGCTGTTTTACATCTGTAAAAAATCTACCTGCGATTTACACAGATTTCATTAATGTAAATGTCAAAGGATTGTATGTCAAAGGAAACTGTACATGTTTGAAGAGACGTTGCACATAAAATATTACAGACACCTTTAAAATCCAAAAGTTCTCTACATTTGTGCTTCATGAAAAAATATGCTTGTTAGAGGGAAGATCTCTACTTTTATGTCTTCTTCGAGCATCTATCCGCATTGCAGCTACTGCAACATTTTCACATGTGAAACACCCCACGCTGTAGCAATTATTCTGTGAACATAAATGACCAAGGGAGCAGTTACTGCCAGAATGCATACACAAATCACCATGTGCATTGCACCGAAAGCCTGTAAAATGAGAGCTTGTCAGTTGTGCTGAAATTAGTTGACACGTGTTGTAATGACAAATATGACAATAAGAAATGGCAAAACATTACATAGGGAATCGGTCTTTCTCACAGCCTGACAAACAATTTATCATTCTGCTGTAATTGTACAGAAAGAGCTGTGGAAAAGAAAAGACTGAGTATTGCATGATATTTACTGTACAGCTCCTGTGATGAAGATGGAAAACTCACCAGCACAGACAGAGATTAAAGAAAGAGTATACATCAACTTAGTAGGTTAGACCCTTATTCACTAAGCACTCTAAGGCAATGTGCCAATGCTTGATCAATAGTGGCCGTGTTGCCTCTTTGATCTCCTCATTGTAAACATTGTAATGTTCTTGTGATTCATGATGAAGATGCATTGCTAACTTGACACTAACTTTATCTTGGACTTCACTGTAGGTTTCTGGAGGGCCAGATACTGCAGTGAACAGGAGGCAGGCAAAAGGTAGCTGTCTACTGCCAATAAATCAATGTGCAGCTTTATTACCTGAGAGAACAAAGGGATCCGCAGGGAGATCAATGCCATTCAAGAACCACTGACTCACAAACCAGTGGCATTTTGTTGTCCAGGGTCAGGACCATATCAACATCAATTTATTACTCACACTGTCCTTTCCACTTGATGTGGTTTGTATGAGCACAAATCAATCACAATTTTACATCCAATTAGAATTTACAATTGAATCGCAAAAAAAGAGAATTTGCTAAACCATTTACTCATCCTCAGTCCATCCAAGTTTAGCATTGCATCACTTGCTCATCAATGGATCCTCTCCAGTGAATGTGTGCAGTCAAAATGAGTTTAAACGGCTGATAAAAAATATCACAATAATCAAGTAATCAACACAACTTCTTTAATTAACGTCTTGTGAAATGAAAAACTGCATAAATATGTTTTTCACTTCAAAAAATTTGTCTTGTCTGAATCAGGAGACAAACATGCACAGCTCAAGCACTATTTACAAGCAAAAACAGTCCAAAATAGATGAAAGTGATGGTTTAAAGTTAAAACGCCTTACTGATGGATATGTTTCTTAAAAAACACACAGCTTTTCACTTTAAAGAACATGAACTGATGGACTGGAGTCATGTGGCTTACTTGTGAATTCTGGCGGCACCCTTTCACTGCAGAGGATCTATTGGTGAGCAAGTGATGTGATGCTAAATCTCCAAATCTGTTCCAATGAAGAAACAAACTCATCTACATCTCGGATGGCCTAAGGGTGAGTACATTTTCAGCAAATTTTCATCTTTGGGTGAACTATTCTTTAAACATCTCTGAGCAAGACTAGACTGTTGTTTCAGTTCTGAATAAATTAACGTTTGTAAACATTTCTTGGTTAAGAAAATGATTCAAATGACTCATTCATGAAAACAGCCACTTGTTTATTTCCTATTTTGAAGGAATCAGTTGTGTGAATTATTCAAATGACTCACAGAGTCACTTGTCTCCACCTACTTACAGAGATGGGCAGTATTTTAATTAAATATATTTAAAATACATATTTAATTACTTAAGAGTATTTTGTCATTTGTATTTTGTTGAAAAAAAAAATCAAATGTAATTTGTCATTAAATACGTTGTATTTAAAATACTAAAATAATTAACAAAGTAGGTAATTTTATTTTCAGATAATACAATATTTTTCTTAACCTGTGTTAATAGTACTGCCTAATAGCCTATCACAGTTTTTGGCTAGTGAATCATATGACATTCTGTTGGATCCATAGCCGGAGTCTTAAAGGTATAATTCACCCAGAAATGAAAATTCTGTTGTTAATTACTCACCTTCATGTCGTTCCACACCTGTAAGACCTTTGCTTATCTTTAGAACATAGATGAAGTAATTTTTTATGAAATCCAAGAGCTTTCTGTCCCTCTACAGTCAGCCATGCAACTAAATCCCAGGGAAACTATCATAACAGTGTAATTTTAATAAACCTCATCTGTTGACATGATGTCAGTGAATCACACTGGCCGTCGCTCACTCGCATTACTATTTTTGTAGCTTCGCAAAACTGAAGTTGAGCCACTGATGTCACATGGACGGTTTTTCCGATGTATTTACTATGTTTCTGGACCTGGGAACATTTCAGTTGCGTTGCTGTCTATGGAGGGTCAGATAGCTCCACGATTTCATCAAAAATATCTTAATTTGTGTTCCGAAGATGAACGAAGGTCTTACGGCTATGGAACGACATGAGGGTGAGTAATTAATGACATAATTTTCATTTTGGGGTGAACTAACCCTTTAAGAAAGAGTTGCTGAAATATCCCCATGACAATCATGAAATCAGAAAGTATGTTTGGAAGTTAGACTTAAATGTGTATATCTGCTAAAGGTTAGTCAACTTCTAGGAATAGCAACAAACTCCTACTTACAGTAGATTTGATTTATTATAAAATATTAGTATCTATCTAGTATATTGTCCAGCTACATCTGTTACATTTGTTGTGTTACTGTGTTACATTTTCACACACCAAAGATTCAAATAGATAAACACGTCTAATTCAAATATCAAATACAAAATACTTGAAGTGAATAAACAAGACATTCTTAAGAATCCAAAGACAGAGAAAAACTAAGTATAAGCTTATAAGCACATAAAGGTTAAGGAAATAAATTATAGAGGTCACCGATCTTATATTCACTGAATAGATGTATTCCTTCCAAAAACAGCCCTTGTGGAAATCCAGGGCACTCTGCTGGCTAACATAAACATGTTCAAAAAATGGAAGAGGACACTGCTGTGCTAAAAGCTGCATGTGGTCTGTTGGACTTGAGGAAATAAGTGACTCTGACAACCTTCCCGCTTTCAACATTAAAATCCTGCTACATACGTGGCACCCTTTCAGCTAAAAATAGATTAAAAAAATTATATATATATATATCCCAACTTGCACATTTTTTTCTTTCAACTACATCATTACTAGTTTCTCTACAGAAAGCTAAAATGTTCCACTCCTGAAAGATTATGTAGTCCTACATTATCCCTCTTGATCACAACAAGTGGAAGCATTCCCTTAGGGGAAGGCCTACACCTGCTTCAAACTGAACTGTTTGATGAGCTTTGCTGTAATGAAGAGTCAGAGGAATTCGAAAATGTGCCTCCAGTTCCCAGAATGCAACTACCTCACAAATTAAGCATGACCTACAGAGCCAGGCAGACTACTTTTACTTAACATATATTAATGCACTCAACAAGTTGCTTTATGGATTTTTCCAACATGGTTTAAAGGAATCTGCATTTCAACTTCAGTAAAGCGCGATCATTGAATCGTTTATAGAAACACTTGCACATGTATTTGCATTTTCATTTATTTGAGTTCTCCTGACACTATGGATATGATCTCACCTCACAGAGCCAGACAAATTTGAGGGCACAAAAGCACAGGAGATTGATGTCTGATCCATTGTGTTGATATCAGTGTCTTGTTCTGGTATCTGAGGAGATGATTATAAGACAAGTTCAACCTGACAGAAACAAATAGGACCCAATCAGTCCCAGCTCACAAGACCCAAATTTATGCCTCATTTCAAATTGCCAACAAATTGCTTTTGTGGATCCCTTAGCTGGGTTCTAAATGCATCTTTTATTAGATAATCCCCTTGTACAGCAAATACTCATCTGGGATTTTTAGTGGTCAGACTCGTTTATGACCTAACAGGACTAAAGACACATTCTACAAAAGTCTTTTTATCAGGGTGCCTGTTTGAGACTTCTCTGTCATTGTGCATGTGCATTAGTGTATAAAAATGTGATTCAATTAATAACTTTGGTTGAGCTGTGAAAGAAAATCGACTTTAAAAAGCAAACCCATTAGTCCGACCAAGCATACTATATTTGTGCATATTTTAATGGTGGGTTGGAACAATAAATGCGTAAACACAATATGTTTATGGCTTTATAAATTCAGTGGAACATCAGCAGAGTCTGTGTGAATACTACAAATGAATAGACAAGTAAATACTATTACAGAACAGAATTTTCTTGAATTTCTGTGACTTGCACTCACCACAGAAAGAAATACAAAAGGTCTAAATTGATAGCTGATTGTGTTCCCAAATGTAACATCATTTTATAATAACACCACAGGTGCTTTGGCACAAAAAGCGCATTATTGTTTACTTCACTGATATTCAGGCTACAGGCTGAATGACATTTCAAAAAAGATATTTGTTCATTTATTGATATACTCAACATGATACAAGAAGCACATTGTCTTACATTCAGCTTTTTATGGGCTGCTTCACGGGCATTTAAAATCAAGTAAAGGATAATGTTTTGTGAAAAAATGATTTAATGCTGTATAAACAGAAAAGATTATAAAAGAAAATTATGAACCAAAAGGCCTTTGAAAGATTTTGTGAAAATACTGTTCAGATTACTGATATTACAGATGTTTCAAAGATGCCAACAATCACATTCAACTACTGCTGAGAGATCAACCATGCTGACTCAACCGTGATGGCTATGAATTATTTTGACATGCAAAACTAAACAAACAATTAACAGAGCATGTTTAACAGAGATATAAATCTCAGTTTCATCAAACTTGGAGTGTAATATTAGCATTAGTACTGTCAAAGTTATTGTATTAACAAATGCAGTCAAATGTTTAACACCGCTTTTTATTTATTTATTTATTGTTTGTTTGTTTGTAAACACCATTGTTTGTTTAATTTAACATTATGAATGTTTTTATTCTTTTCCGTGTGACTAAAAACCAATCCATACTCCATGTTCACAAACACACACAAAAGTCCCCAGAGGAGAACACATTTATCAAGGAGAAAGACATTATTTCTGGACAATTTATTCAAAGCTGTTTTCAAACTTTCCAATTGTGCACAGTGATTTCTCATGTTAGACTGCTTCATGGCTCTTTAAAACCTTTCAAATTACTGGTTCAACGCATAAATTAAAATTGCCATGTCACGTAATCTCAGCAAATGAGTTTTTGTTGTGATGTTCAAGCACATTTTGTGAAGCAAGTGGTTGCAGATTAAAGGATCAAAAAGATCTGTTCCTCCAATCACTAAATATAGCATTTCTTAACTAGTTCACTATTAGTTATAAGTAGCACACACTCACAAAACAATAAATAATAAACAAACAACTGAAAGAGAGCAAACGGAAAGAAGACTACCCAAGTGAACAGGTTGACAAACTAACATTTCATTGGGTAAAAGACCTCAACTGGCACTCTTTAGCATGATGATAACCTCCCAAATGCCAAAAATAATAAAACACTACAAGGTTTCCTGCCATTTTATCTTGCTCAAATCGCATTAAATAACACCTAATTTTAACAATTCCTCTCCTTATCCAGTTCTGTGCAAAGCATGCTAGGGACCATAAATCTCCTGTTAAGCTTCAGTTAATGGCAACTAAAATTTAACCCAACACAAATAAATTAAGCAAACTTCTGTAAAAAAAAAAAAAAAAAAAAAAAAAAAAAAAAAAAACAAGAGTTAACCAAGAGTTTGATCCCAAGGTAGAATACACTATACAATTTATCCACAAATGTGGGTAATTTTTGTAAAGTTTGGGACCTTAGTTTGCGATGTCTGGAGTTTTATTCAGAATTATTAATTTAAAGCATAAATAAGCCACTGATTGTTACCATTATCACAACTGAATGATACTATTATTTCCTGAACATGCATTTTAAACAAGAAGAATTCTGAAGGAATTACATGAACCAATGATTCAATGGCCCATTCATTGAATGAACGAACGAATGAACGAATGAACGAATGAATGAATGAATGAATGAATGAATTAAAAAAATGACTTACTAAGACATTTGTTGCCATCTACTGGTCTTTTTGAATTAATGAATTAATGAATATTCCATATTATTAATAATAATAATAATAATAATAAAAATAATAATAATAATACAACTATGTCTTGTCCAAAGATATTAACTTAACAAAAAAAAAAGAACACAAGAACCGTTACAAAATAAGGAATTTCAAAAACTGACTAATAATCTTTTCTTTGCCAATAAAGTAAAATGACTGAACCTAAACATATATATATATATATATATATATATATATATATATATATATATATATATATATATATATATATATATATATATTTTTTTTTTTTTACTGAAAAAATAATGAGATTGGTCATAATTAAATGTTTTAATCCTTTGACATTTCTGCTATGTTTATGCATTGCAAATGTTGCAATGTATAAAGCTTTCATTAAATTTATAAGTGGTGCTATAAAGTGGTGCCAGCGGTCTGCTAACAATGTTAAAATGCTCCCATGTGGTGAGTCATCAGCAACTCACACTCTCAAACTGCATGTACGTGTATATTTAGGGAATGTCAACATTAAATCTAGAGGCTTACTTGGCAAGAGAGTGCATTCTCCTGACATTCTCCTGACGTTAGTGTTTCTCATTATCTTTCCTACCTAAACAAACCAAAAAGTCTGAGAGAAAATGTTCCTTTTCTATTTTGATGCTCCTTATATATATATATATATATATATATATATATATATATATATATATATAAAATGCTAACCTAACCTAACCGAAAAATTTACATGCGTTTCAGAATGTCTTGGTATTTGGTTTGTCCCTCTTTTGCTTTAATGACAGCATCACTCAAGCTGCAAACTCTATATACAGTATAAACCCAATAGACACGCTACCCAGCATGATGTGAGAATCTACAGAGCATTCTGAACTTCAGTGAAAGCAAGAATATCTCATGCCGGTACAAAGAAGTTAACAAGCTCCATGTCACAAATATTCTTATTTGGTTAGTGACCTAGAAATAGTGCAGCATCAAAAACTCTTATTCACAACATTTGTTTGTTTTCAGTGTTTCAGAATCCTCAAACCTCACTGTATACAGTATGATCTTACCGGTTAACTCACTTTGGTTAATTAAACAACGAGTATCTCTGCATGACATTGATTTGATGAGAAAAAAAAAAAAAAAAAAAAAAAAAGGACACGAGGAAAGTGTTCAATTTCATGTAGAGAACAAAAAGCCTTGAGGCTTTACAGGCTTTTTAGATTGTTCAAAACATTTTTTCATTTTTGTAAATCGAAGTGTAAAAATTCTTCATGTATAATTCTTCAACAAGTCTTCATGTACACATTCACAATTATAACTTGAGACTTTCATAAAATGTCAAATTTTAATGGCTTTGTTTTTATTCTTGCTGTCACAGCCCACATTTCCTGTTGATGTTCTACAGCCTGTGCTGAATATGGAAATGGAGGTTTTTTTTTTTTTTTTTTTTTTGATGAGACAGACTATGATTCAGTTTTCCTTGAATGCAATGCACAAACATTCATCATCCAGGTTCTGATTTAACATTCTCTTTGTATGTCTCTGTGTGTGACACATTAAGTCTCTCTTGAGAGCACTGCAATAGCTGCTATGTTGAGTCCAAATGGAGGAGATGGCGTGATAGTCCCTGGTGAGTTCAGCAATATGACATCTCAGTATGTAGGAGAATATATAAAGGACTTTACATAATAAATTAAATCAGTGAAACTCTAATAAATGCAGAGTCTGGTGCTAAATTATGCCAATGAGAATACTTATTATAGGTGTAGCCCATATTTTTTCTCTCTTTAATAGTCAGCAAGAATTAAAAGAGCTGTCAGAAGTGCTGAAATTTTGTGTGTTATGTTTGTAGACGTGACAGAGCAACACAAATCTCATTTCAATGGAAAAATGGCCTGATATACTGTAAATCTGCTAAAAGACACAATACAAGCATCCATTACAGCAAGCACCAAATATAACTATAATGACAGGGACTTGAGAAAACCAAATCTTGCAACTGTTTAATTAAAAGGTTTAGCTGGTTAGCATAACCTATTTAGTTCTGCTGGTAGCTGCACCATGTAGAATCTTTCTCTTTTGATGGACAATTTAAAATTTAATGTGTATTTTGATGGAATACATTTTATTTTTTTTGATGCAAAGAATCCAAAAAATATGAGAATGATGAATAATGAACACAAAATATAAAATATAAAGGCAGCTATATGTGTACATGTAAAGAGACATTTATAGTGTGTCAGAAAAATACTATGATAAAGTGTGATATTACAAATTTCCAATATTGAAGTTTATTTCAATTTCCTAATTGAATTCTATATAGTCATTACATTAAAGCTATATAATATATTTTATTATTTATTTTTAAACTAATAGTGTACGGTTAGATGTATAAACCTGCAGATGAGCATTTTAAACTGAATTTATTCATACACTCTCAGGAAAAAAAGCTGTAACTTATACGGTACCCTAAGGTACAAAAGCTTAAAGGTATACATTTGTGCCTTATTTAACCCTATATGGTGCATATTTGTATTACAATAGCACTTAATATTAGTGCTTTAAAAGTACATATTAGCACTTAAAGTGTACAGTACATTTTGAAAGAGTTTTGACAGTTTTGTACCTTTTTTTTTTCCCCTGAGAGTGTGCACTTTAGCTTCCGTAAGGCCAAACAGATACTACCACCTTGAATTTATGCAACTGGTTGTGGGAAAAGTTGCCATTTGGGACCACCCAAGCAAACAAGCAATGCTGGGAGAGTGAGGCAGTGTCAGGAAAAAAAAAAAATAAATAAATCTGGAGCCTCCATGGACAACCTCACCAGTTCATATTACTCTCTGATAAGACCATGTCCTGAGTATGGAAATGTGCTGTTAGAGGGTTTCACAAAAAAAGCATGCAGATGCTTTTAAGAGGGTACAAAAGGGAGCCTTGAAAATAATCAAGAGGAACTCAGTAGAGCTCCCTGATTTGCAGTCTCGGAGAGAGAAAACCACTGAGATGTTGATAACGACAGAGATGTTCCAGACAGATCATCCATTTCACAGGCTCCAAAAGCAGTTGGGGGCAGTTGGGGGTTCGGTGCCTTGCTCAAGGCACCTCAGTCGTGGTATTGCCAGCCCGAGACTTGAACCCACAACCTTAGGGTTAGGAGTCAAACTCCCTAATCATTAGGCCACAACTTCCCTGTCTGTCTGTCTGTCTGTCTGTCTGTCTGTCTGTCTGTCTGTCTGTCTGTCTGTCTGTCTGTCTGTCTGTCTGTCTGTCTGTCTGTCTGTCTGTCTGTCTGTCTGTCTGTCTTTGGCTTTGTGTGTGGTGATTTTTAAACCATTTTTGTATTTTCTGTTAATTCGATCACAAAGCAGATAAACATCTTCAGTGGTTACATTCAGCCTTTGAAAGGTTTAGTTGACTCTGCAAATTAAACTGAAACTGAAGAAAATTCTTTACCATCTGCAAAATTACAGACATCAACTTTAATCTCAATGAAAATGAATGCATCTTAACAAAACAGTGAAGCTGCGGGTATATGGCAACAAAGCAATGCCCAGCTAAATCACCCAGCATGATGATTGATTGGCGAGTGGAATAATTCAGACTTGTGTGCATGATCTGAGTCCAGAGTCAGGTTTCACAAAGTGATCTAAAGGGAACTTTAAATAGATACTGACTCTAAAGGAGTTAAAAGGGGTAATTCAGTGCGAGAGGGTTGGCTGATTTTGTTGGCGCCAAACGTAGTGATGCATACACAATTGTCTTTAATGTCAAGTGCTTGTGACCCTTAAGACAAATGATGCTCTCAGCTGAGCTGAAGAATATGTGGTTTGAACTGCAGAAGTATAGCTGCCATTGGCCTGCGATTCAGAAAGACCCCTAATCATCATTACTTTAACCTCTACTCCAGAATAATTTGGTGGCTACCCTTTGTGTACGTTCAGAGCCATCAGTAACCTGCAAGCATTATTTATAGGTCCATTAAAGGGGGAAAAAAAATTAATAATAATAATCATAAATGTAGTCATTATCCTTCTCCTGTCATATTTAGTATGTGAGAGGTGTAACAACCCTTATGTTTTATGTTCGAAGAACACAAATGCCATCTGTTTATAGAAACTTTAGATACTTGCAGTACACTCTTAAAAATAAAGGTGCTTCAAAAGGTTATTCACAGCAGTGCCATAGTAGAACCATTTTTGGTTCAACAAAGAGCCATTTAGTCAAAGGTTCTTTAAAGAACCATCTCTTTCTTACCTTCTTATAATCTGAAGAACATTCTTTTGCCACAAAGAACCTTTTATGAAACAGAAAGGCTCTTCAGATGTTAAAGGTTCTTTATGGAACCATTTAGACAAAAATAATCTTCTATGGCATCGCGGAGCACCTTTATTTTTAAGAGTGTATTTTCATGTGCCAATGCAGCTTGCATCTGAAACGCAGGATAGAATAATTAGCATGAATGTGTTTTCTTTGAATGAAGATCACCTGAAGGAGTGAAATCTTCATGGCATGTCTGCTTATGTATCACTTGAATTTTATCTTTTTGCTTGAATAGATTCATTGCTAGAGTCAATTTAAAAACTAAATGTGAATGATGCTATAAGATTTCTTTTAAATTTGTGTCTTTGCCACTGATGCAATTTAGGATTGGGATTGTGTGTGACACATTTGAAGAGTGCATAAATGCCTTTTTAGACAGCCAATTCATTTTTAATTTCAGTAGGGCAAACTTTTGGCTTAGGCCCAAGCATTACTTTGTCCATAATTAACTCAGCCCTAAGCATGAATAAGGTTGTTTTGAATGTGAAATTTAAGCAGGCTTGCTTTTCCAGGCTTCCTTTGATTGGTGTGGCAAAGCAGTTTTCACAAAACACACTTTTGCATTGTTAAACGAGGGTTTTCTTGAAGATAAGCTTAATGCAGAATGCTTAACACTTCACACAGAAGAGCTGTTGAAGTCATGGTTTAAAGTTATAGACTTTTTCAAGGACAAGTCCATTTTGGTCGCTATTAACACATCACCTTTGATTAAAGTTTATGAATAGGCTTGTAACCAGTAAGTCAAATGTAAGCCACTTGACCTTTAAGACTGTTAACACTGCTTTTAAATGGATAATCTCTGTATTTAAGATGTATTCTTCTTCATGCTCCGATCTTTTGGTACAATAGACCAAAGGGATTAAAGGTATAAAGACCCTGATGGTATCAGGCATTTATCACTGCCAAAGGCCTTGGTGTCTGCTTTTATGAGCACATTCAAAGGCTTACAAACCTTGCTCTCCGAATATAATTAAAGTAAGGATTTTCATGTTTAAATGCACACTTTGAAATTCTTGAAATTAATGTGCTTTTTTTTTTTTTTTTTTTTTTACTTAAATCACTGAATTTATGCATCATATCATATGCATATATGGCATATTTGAATGAAGAATAACCAGAAGGGCAGAGGACCTGATGTTTTCTTTTATTTAAAAGCTCATTTATCTTCAGCTTTTGATATTGTGATTTTTGCGTAATGAAACATCTGAGTTAATGTTGCAAGTCTAGTGAGTCACTTCATGTTGTTCTTTGACAGAAATCTGATACAAAAATAAATACATAAAAAATACACATGGAGTCTGACTTAATAATACCAACAGCTGGTGATTTTCAAACAATGCATAGAATCCAGGGTTTATCATTGGGGTACCTCTCCGTGGTAAAACTCTTGTATAACAAGGTTGAGGAGCTGTTTTTCAGACCTGAATGAACCTTTCTGACTCATTTCAGCATAAACCACCCTCCATCATCCCCCCTCTTCAAATGTTAATAGCTGCAACCTACAATCTATATATCTACTCAAGTGTATCTTATATATAGCAGTTCAATGTGGCTAAGAAGAAAAGAGAAGGAATTGTTGCTTCCATTTTATCGATTGTGTTATCACAATGAGGGAGGAAGCTTTTAGGCTGACAGGCCAACTCGCAGCAGAAGTGTTGGGGTGTTAGAAACTCTTAGGCAGGAGGAAGATGGATGTGACATTTCTGAGGTGAGCTGAAAACGACATCCCATTAAAAAAAAAAAAAAGGAACACTACCTTTAGCACACAGCAGCACACTGCTGTTGAACATTTTTATCTAAATTGTGAGTACTAAAATTCCATCCACAGAAAGCAGTCTATCATTTCTTTTCTTTCAACCAAGGACATTTATTCAAATAAATGCATCCCATCAAGGTTGTTCTAAACATATTAATTGGTGGCATATTTTAAGAGGCAGTGCTGCTCATATCCCACAATGGAGAGAATGCTGAGGGTGGTCATTCCAGGCCTTCTGTGGTGAGAGAGTGTCTGGCTACATTTTTGGACTCATTAGTTTCACACCACTGCAGAGCCATGAACTCTCACTCGAGAGGGTCAAGATGAGAAAAGGGTACAATAGATTTTCCTGCAAAGGGAAAAAGAATAGAGATTGTGGTTCTGTATGACACATGTATTGAATTCTGTGTTGTCGAGCTAGTGAGATACAGCATTTCTGTCTTTTATATTAGCTGATGAATAAAAGAGCTGCTCTAACCCAGGTAACAAGGATCGTTCTTAGAACTTGGGTTAATGTTCTGAACTAGTTATGAACACACTTTCTTCCAGAAACATTAATAGAATGTTCATTCAAAGTTATCTAATCTATAGTAACATTCTCAATATGTTAGCACAAAAAACAAAAAAAAACAAAAACAAAAACAAAAAAAAACAAACAAAAAAAAAAAAAAAAAATATATATATATATATATATATATATATATATATATATATATATATATATATATATATATAATTTTTGTTTTTTTTTTTTTGAAACATTTTAGTTGGACATTCATCTAAGATGGTTAAGAGAACATTCAAAAATAAACTCCAATAATGCTTTCAAAATATTCAAATGCAATGTTCCCCTTAACGTTTTAAACCTATTTTATTTCATTTTAATTATTATTATTATTATTTTTATTTATTTATTTATTTTTTACATTTATAAAACTAGACATTCTGAACATTCTCTCAACGTTCAGAAATAATGTTTTCATAACTTAATGGGAATGTTAGCAAAACGTTCTTAGAACATTTTTTTGTCAGTTGGGAAAGATAACATGGCAATTGATTTAGGATGTTTGGACATGTTTGAATTTCCTTATACTGTAGTATATTGATAAGACATTTGTCTTTTGGCATTTTTAGACATTTTAGAATTCTACCATCCACAGTGAGTGACCTCAATATGTATGCTGAACTGAGTAATGAGGCCATTGCTGAGTAGTGTGTCTCTACATTTGCACTGAGTGATGTAGATGTGTTTGTGACTGATGAAGCCCTGTACGTCCACCCAGTGCATTCTGGGAGATCACTTTTCATCTCAAGAGTTGAGATATTGCACTGACCTCTGCAGTCTGCAACCCAAGATTACCTTGACATCTGCTGTGTGGGTCTCAGAAAGCTAATTAATCCCTGCTGACCTAAGTTTTCGAGGGACTGTTCCAAAAGTGTCCAACCTCTGACTTCTCCAATTCCCTCTGACTCCACATATCACTCCTTTGAAGTCTGAAATGTATCAGAATGATGTAAATGTAATGGACCTCATCTATAAAACCATCTAGTTACGAATGCAGTATACAAATTACCATTCGTTGTTGTGTGAAATGCATTACAAGTAGGGGAAATGGTTCACTATCAAGGATAATTAGAGGAAGAATGACTTTCATGAGCCATTAATGGTTCACAATTACAAACATGCATTTAAGTACACAACACCATTCTACCTGCACAGTGTTTCCTGTACAACTATTAAGCTGCACCACTACAGCACATAGTCTGATTCATCAACTAACAACTCTTATGAGCCCGATTTTTAATAAAAATAATTAAAAAACACCAACGGAGTGGTTATGAATCTGACTCACTATAGTTAGTTTCATTTGCGACTCAAAGTGAACCACGAAATTTTAAGTTTTACACATTATGTTGTCCTTAAGGCTTGTGAGACTGTGTACTAACTGTGGAGTATTCAAAGATTCACAATACAATCATTGGCCATTGATACAAATGGTTTTTGTTGTAATCAGTAATCATTTATAAAAATGAAAGAAAGAAAGAAAGAAAGAAAGAAAGAAAGAAAGAAAGAATTATTTCTGGCAAATGAATGAATGTATAAGCTTTTTATGATACAGATCATTGCAAAGCAATATTTAGTAGTAGCTTATCAGTGGTGACTGTCAGTTTTTTGTACATATGGCAGAAATGTACGGAAAAATCAATTAAAGACATAATCAAACAGACGATGAACACTATTAACAGCAATTATAAGCAATTCTTTTTTTATTTTTCCGCCAACACATTTATCTCCCTCCAAACATGTGGAAAATCGTTAATGGAACTGTTAATGAACCAAAACCTTTACTTTTCAATCATTAAATTTCTTATCATTCCCATCCTTGATTGCAATCTCTAGAGATCCAAATCTCTTATTTTTGTTCAAATTAAATTATTAATAGCAAAATGGCACCATTAAAATGACAAAAATATAAAATATGCACACTGTTCTCACAATGTCACCCTAACAAAGTCCCAGAGGGCTTAATGTTGCTCATAATTTTTCTTGCTTGGCATTTGTAATTGTTATTATAAGGCAAACAGAGAATCTCACCAATATTTTTTCAGGGGTACTTGTAGAAGGTGTCAACTCCCAAGGTTATAGATTTATTGCAGGCTTTTGAAAACTGTGAGTATTGAAGGTATTTGCTAATTTATTGCACCTGTTTGTCCAAGTGAAGTCTGCTCAGCACAAAATTTGTTTTTTATCATGATTCCGGTTGTAAGCTGTTCAGAAGGGACCAAAAGCCCCTTCTCGCCTGTCATTTTACACAGTCTAGTGTGTTCAGCTGTTCTGTCTAGGGAAATCATCTGAAAGTTGTCTACATACAAAATGCACCTTTTGAAGAGAGAGGGTGTGATCTTTAGGCAAACATTTTTCTGGCAATCTTCTGCTTTGGAATTGGTTTCATCAAACCAAGAAGAAAAGGTGGGGACTTGGGTCAGAGACAAAATAATGCCCAAAACGGCATCTTTGTAGGGTAAAGGTGTCATTTATTGGAGGTTTTGTTGTTTTGTGTTCATTTGACAAAATGGTTTCTCTTGAAGGAAAACAACTATATTGTTGCGAAAATTTCAGATGAATCCCTTTAAAACATGTCACATTCAGATTCAAGTGAGTAATTTTATCTATTTTTGTTCCGCCGGCAAAAATAGTTCCAAACAAAGTCACAGCAGAATGGAAGCATTTTAGTGCCTGTGATAACACATTTATGCAAGGATTAATCATAAATTAAAACTGGATATATTCAAAAAAGAACCAGAAGAATGTACATTTATAACACTACATTTTGTCTAATACTATGTGGGGTTTCTAATACAACTGTCAAGGGAGTGACTGTAAAGATGACATCTCCGTACTTTACAATATGGCCACATTAGTTAACCTTAGTTATTACACGGCTCTATGGAATACTTGATTCTGATTGGTCAGCCGCGACATTCTGAGATATGTTATCCCTCGATTAAAACCGGTAAAAACTAATAACACAGGCTCATCCAAGTAACTGAACAGTGGCTTTCTTTGTGTAAGCTTTGCGTTTGTTTAGATAATAAAATTATAAAACTCAATTTAAAATTGTGTACAATTATTTAATTTTGCCATCCTGGTATCGTGGACTCACTCTCTCATTTTATACAAATGCAGCTTTTGCCATTTTGCTATGATTGTTTTGTAATAGGGTTGTCATCGTTAACGCGTTAACGCATGCAATTAATTTTACAATAAAGCAGTCTCGCTAGTAAAGTTTTGATGGATGAAGACTGCAATCAAGGAAAAGAAGATTGTGGTGGCGTACAGGAGTCATACAGTAAGCACACGTGAGTCGGTTATAATAGTATAATGTTTAGTTATACGGAATGGATCTGTGAACTGTAGTAGATACTGTACATGCAGTCAGCAGGCGATTGTTTTTTTTTTTTGCCATCTCCATGTGGTTCTGTTCGGTATCGCAACTTGGCTTCTCTAAAATGTAAAAAAGCTCTTTGCTGTTGCACTGTGCGCATACTATAAAAATCTATTTTTTTTATTTTCTTTTTTTTTTCTTTTTTTTCCATATATGCTTATATGGGATCCTTATATCATTTGGTTCTTTGGTGTCCTTTTGGAGTTTCTAAGTCACATAAAGACATGCAGTTGTTTAGTTCCTGAATGAATCAGTGTTATGAACGAATCATGTTCAGTAAATGTTTAATGACTCACTTATATTGCACTCACCTACTGGCATAACTATGTTACATACCAAAAGAGTCTCAATGATGTGCTGTATAGCAGAACTATTTTATTTACATACATATGAAATTAAATATAATGAAATCAGTATGAAATCAGATTTCAAACAAAAATGTGAACACAACCTGAAACTTCAAGCTTGCAGAAAGCGAAAATACCTTAAGTCCTGTCCCTAAAATAACTGCCTATATTTCACCATCATTTGCACTATGCTCTTCTGACATCAACATACAAATCTGTTAGGTGAAAAGAAATGGCTAGAGTATTCTTTCAGCACCTGCTCTACCATTCCACAACCTTATAATGATCCTCAATACTCTGAGGAAACACATGTAAGCAAGGTCAACCCCTTAACCTCCAGCCTCCACTGTGACCCTTATCCAGCTCTTTTCATTTCATCATAACATTTCCCAAGAGCTCAGTCCATCCTGCTCTCCCCTTCCCTACCTTTCCCATGAACCCTCCATCTCCCTGCCTTCCACCTCACCCCTACCATTCCCTGCAGCAGTGCTTTCTCCCCCCAAAGCAAACCTCCTTTCTACTACTTTCATTCTATTACCTGCACCCCACAGTCACTCTCTGATTAATGGAGCTTTGATCTAGCCCTTCTCAAATGACAGAAGAGAAATTTTCCTTCTGTCATCTATGCCTGTACCTTTCCATTATCTCGCCAGTCGACCTGCCATGTTTACCAGCCCTGACTGCTTTCTTTCACCCACACCAACCACCAGCTGCAGGTTTTTACTGAGACACGAATATGTGAGAGGTTAATCTTTCATAAAGGAAAATATTCATTTCAGCATTTTCTTAATCCCTATCTGATTTTGCAGATGAGCAGATTCATTTGTGTTACATTACAAAAATACTATTAGCCGTGAACCTATTCATGCATGCGTAAAATTATAATATGTGTACTATGGTGACTAAGAAGGTGTGTTCCTTGCAGACTGCTGAACTGCTAAATAACATTAGGTCATTGTAATTAACAATACTGTATATACTTGAAACCTTGTGCTGTGCTCAAAATCCTTTACCTAATTTGGTTTTCCCGGTCAAAAATGACCAGCCTTTTAAAAATTGATTGTTAATCTCTCACTATTTTGTACTACAAAGTCAGTATGTACTTTAGTCCAATGTTATAATATTAACTAGCATTTTGAGGAAAAAAAATAAAAATAAAATCCTCACTGGAACATAAGTGATAAAAAACACTTACAATACAAGCTATATTAGTCTTCCTTTGCATGCCAGGGTGATCAGTGTGTATGATATTCTTTGTATTTATTATTATTATTTGTAATATTATGCACCAGACTCAAGAAATGAGATCAGTGTCAACATGCTATTACAATTACATGCATGAGCAGCACTCACTATGAAATGCTTCATGCAATATGTTAATGTGTCTACCAGATATGATCACACTGTGCCTTTTTATTCTTGAGATAACACATTTTGAGGCAAAACGATTACAATTTTAAATGCTTGCTCCAAATAAAGGTCTTTTTGTAGTTTCCAAAACAGTTATGCTCCTTGAGATATGCCATGGGAATTAAAATGAAGATTATCATTGCATGAAACACCTCCAACTGTATTATCTTGATGAGGTGGGTGTCATAATACAAAGCAAGGGTAATGTTCCTGGCCATGCTCGTTCACTACACGCTCTAATACACAAATAGAGCACCTAACACTCTTTAAAGACCTGCGGGCACCCTAGTGTGTAATGACGCTTTGGGCTTTACAGCAAATTACTGTTTTGATGCATCCCCACAATGAAGATTAATTACATTTGATTAGCTATATCAGATATGGGCTCTCAATAGGTCTAAATGCACTGGGCCTTTATCAAAGATCTTTCAGTTCGATATATATTGAGCACACAACCGAACTGGAATTTCAAACCCGCACACCACATAAAGTGCATTGATGTTATTCCTCCATAATTGTGAGTGGTGGCACTTTGCAGATGCCTTGCCTGCATATCTTGAAGAGCATATCATCAAGAGGTCAAGCCTCGCAAGACAGCCGTGTTAAATTACTGCTCAATCATTTTGATAAATTGCTAAATAATGGCAGGCTCAGCTAATGGAACACAATGTTTCAAGAGCCTTTTCACAGGCTCAAAATGAAAAGCTTTCATTTATCATTTACATACCTATCTCATTCAAATTCAGAAGGTGCATGTCCGACAGAGGTTAACCAACATCTTACAGGTTAAAGACACACTGCTATTTCGTAGTTTCTGTTTTAAGGGCACTAGCTGGGTATTTAGAAATTGAATCCTAAGTGATTAATGTTGTAATTTCAGCTTTTAAAGTTAACATGAACAAGGTTTCTGTAGATTTTTAAAAGATGTTTAAGATGTCCTTTTTAAGACCAAGTATACAAAATTAAAGGAATACATAGAATAGAACACAATACATCAGTTTGGTCTCTTAACACTTCAAAGTTTAAAAATACAACTTCCAACAGATTACTTTTTAATTCAATTCAATAATAATAATAATAATAATAATAATAATAATAATAATAATAATAATAATAATAATAATAATAATAATAATAATAATAATAATAATAAAAGCTTATGGCTTGAATATCTCTGCTGCCAACCACTACAATATGGAAATAACTTTTACTGTACCTTGTCTATTATTATTATTTATTATTTTTGTCTATTTTTCCAGTGCAAATGTCTAAAGATTATTAAATCAATGTATATTTGCTTGAGAAGGTTGGTGGTGTTGGTGGGATTCAGACCCCATTTTCATATGTTCTTTTTTTGTTTAATAGATTGCTCAATTTGCATTTCATGCAAATGTCTCTTGATTTAAAGATGTGTAGATATTTGTATTGGAAAGCAAATCATGCAATATTTTATGTAATGACTTTCTGCTCCAATTTAAGACCTTTTTAGGCCTTAATTTATGTAAGGGTGAATTAAGATTGATGAAATCAAAATTGGTCCTGGACTTGTGTATAACTCATCATTCCAAAAACAACTGACCAAAACAAAGACATATTTAAATTCCTGTTGAATATTCATGTTGTTTCTGGCTGAAAATGTTTGGGTCAAGAATATGTCACATTACAGTAATCAACTAGTTTGTTTGCAAAGGTCAAAGTTTCCTGATAAGTCCCTGCTGTTATGCATTACTGCACCATCTAGCTGCAAAAGAGCTTCTTTCTCCATTGATGGCCATTCAAAAAAAAAAAAAAAAAAAAAAAAAAAAATAGCTGTGTATTTTGATGAAATAAAAGTGTTTGCTAGTAACATTATATTATTCATAAAAGATGGTTCACAAGTGGCCAATTATTTTTTGGAGAGCTCATTGAGAATGAATGGGAATGCAATATAGAGTAACATGTAGTGTATAGCCCTCCTCGTTTTTGAATGTTGTTTCATGTTGACTAATGCTTACAATATTATTTATGCTATAGCATAAAAATTGTCTCCCTTGTCATATGCAGCTAAATCATTTTACCTTAGAAACAAATCCCAACTCTATACAGACTGTCAAGCAGCTCTGTATTCAGCTGAAAATAAATAAATAAAAAAGAAATGTAATGCAACCAGGGTCCCCACATGAATAATGCTTCAGTACGAAATGCATCACTTTCTTCTTGGATGGAAATTATAAGGGGACAGAACAGGAAATCTTAGCATCAGCTTGCCTAGAACAGCAAAATAATAATCACAGTTGGTCTCAAACATTCCATGACAGTTCCATTCCAAGGCTCAATCTATGGAGGTGCCTGATTTAATATCAAAGTCAAAAGGTGTGTCGGAACAGAGGATGACAAGTTCTCTTCACCGGCTGTTGAACACAGCATGACATATGAATTAATAAACTTTGGTAGTGTAGCTTTCAAAAGCATGTTCAGATAGCCTGTTCTCATTTCTTGTTCACACTTATGTGTGCACCAGTGTTGTGGGGTGGACTTGTGAATTTCCGGTTCATGTTCCAGTTTAATTAACTTCATTAACTTGAACCTCTGGTTGAGTTTCAAGACTATAAAAGTAGGAAATATCAGGAAATTGACTCACGGGTCATTACGATGCAAATGTCCCAGTTAAACTGGCTACTCCAGGCAGGTTTGCTTTTGTGAGGGTATCTGCAGAAATTAACCCAAGCAAATTAGTGACAGCCATTAATTGGCCCATAATACCACTGACCATAATTTCCGCACCATTTTGAGGAATAGAAGTTATTTGCTTCTGTTTATATTCATGTCCCTCTTATCTAATTTGATTATCATTTACTATCAGTTCGATCATGCACCGCTGATGGAACAATAAGACACCGTATTTTGCACCAAAGCTGTTAGGTGAGTATATAACACTGACTGTTACTTAACACTAAAAATTTCTCAAAGAACTCTCAGCCTCTGAGGTAAAATATGTCAGTTTGGAAATTGCACTATGTAAAAAAAAAAAATATATATATATATATATATATATATATATATATATATATATATATATATATATATATATTTATATATATATACACACACACACACACACATATATATATGTATAAAAGTGGCTTTTGACAGAGTGCGTTCATCTCATGGTATTTGTGAGAGAATAGAAAGACAGATATTACTTTGGCAAATACCTTTTGAGGAATATTAGTTATGCATACATACTTTGCACTGAAGTTGTCTTGGCAGTGTAACTGTTCAGCCAGAAAGAAAACCCAATGATGGTTCTAACTGCTGCAGTTTAGGGAGTTTGAAATTGCTTATAAAATGAAGTATTGAGTTCAGTCCAGAATGCAATCAGAAGCTTGGGGGAAAAGTGACAATCACAGACTTTTATGAGAGGAACAGTGATTTAAAGAAAATTTGGGAACAATGTTCTTCATGACAGATTGAGAATTGATTAGCCACTCTCTTTTTTCCCTTTACTGTTTCTTTCTTTCTTTTTTTTTTCTATTTTTTTTTTTTTTTTGCTTATAATAGCCTCACAAAAGTGCTTGTCAGGCTTATCAGCCAGAAGTTGCCTTCTGTGCCTGATTGAAAATCTCTAATGCACTAATTATGGGAGAGCGAGAAAGAGCAAAACAGAGCACCCAGTAATGACCTTTTCAATAAGAATGCTCTGGCCTGACTTTGAAGAGAGCAGTTTTGAGACAACAGGTGGTCCTCTTTAAAAAAAAAAAAAAAAAAATGATATTGCACAACAAATTTATATTGGCAAAAGCTATTTGTCAGTTGACACAGCAAGAGCTCGTAAGTGTTTTGCTTAATACCAGTTTACCGTTTCTGTTGTTTAGAATAAATATCTGCTAGTAGTGAGGATTAATTCGTCATACTGCTTATTTTATTTAAAAACTTTATGTTGATTGTTCATGTTGTTTGCCATTTGCACTTAAGTGGAAAACTGTACCACAGAAGTTTCAATTTCAAACCATCTGCATGCTATAGGCTTTGTTGTGCTAATAAGAAAGGTGTGGACAGCTGTATTCACTCAAGTGGGTTAAGCTGTGTGGTGTCGGTGTGCTGGGAAGGAATCATTAGCCCTCATGTAAAGACGACGAGGTAAAGACCTGTGACTCTACCTGTGCCACTCAACCAAGCAACGAAACCAACAAGAAAGAGTATCTTTCCAATATTTTAACTTCTGTCCTTTCCTCTCTCCACCACTTTCAGCATGTGCTTCAATTATATTCCTACTGTCTCTCAACAGAAAGACTCTTACACAACACATGGGAGACAGCACAATCATGGTAACCTGCGTCCTATCCAAACCTCTTGCACTCCTTTCTTTTTCTATGGGGCTCTGGAATTGTCAGTCAGCTGTCAACAAAGCTGACTTTATTCCAGCCTTTCCTACTCAGTTAGCTCTTAGTCTCTAAGGCTTGACTGATATCTAGATTAAACCTGAAGACACAGCTACCCCTGCTGCTCTTTCCAACAACTTCTCCTTAACCCACACCCACCGTCAGGTTGGGAGAAGTGGGGGTACTGGTCTCCTAATTTCCAAAAGCTGGAAATACCTCACATGCTCTTTTAACTTCAACAATAATTCCTTTAAATTGCATGCCGTTACAGTCAATCTCCCTGTAAAAATCCATATTGTAGTTATTTATCATCCTCCAGGTCGGCTAGGCAACTTTCTAGAAGTACTGGATATGCCGATGTCCTCATTCCCAGAAAATGGCAGCCCTCTGGTACTTTTTGGTGACTTCACCATCCACTTTAAGAAGCCACATGCTGCTGACTTCCACTCTCTCCTAGCCTTTTTCAACGGCTCAACACCACAGGTATCCATAAACCAGGTAACCAACTCAACCTCATCTTTACACAAAATTGTATCACAGATAACATCTTGGTCAAACCCTTGCATGTCTGTCCTATTTCCTCCAGACCTGTATGAGCTACTCCCTCCGACCCCTGGTTAGCCCATGTCCTCTGCGCGCATCGGACTGAACTCAGGGCAGCGGAGAGAAAAATTGTGCAAATCAAAAGATTTAGCTGATCTCAGCGGGTATCAGTCACTGCTATCTTCATTTTCCACCAAAGTTCACGCTGCCATAACTACCTTCTTCCATAACAAGATCAACAGTGCATCAGACACACACAAACTCTTCAAAACATTCAATACTCTCCTTTGTCCCCCTTTGCCACCTCCCACCTCATCTTTAACTACTTACGATTTTGCTGGTTATGTAACAAACAAAACCACATCCATCAGCAGTCAGTTCTCAAGTCTACTCACCCAAGATCTCTACCATCTTCTCTCCTCCTTCTCTCCTCTTACAGAAGTCTCTAAACTTATTCTCTCTAGCCACCCCACCACATGTCCTCCCACCTCCCGCATTGCCAAGCTACAGAACTTATTACCTGTTTCTGATGCAAGAAAAGCTAGTTCATGCATTCAAGACCTCTAGACTGGACTATTGTAATGCACTGCTAGGTGTTTGTCCTGCATCTTCAATAAGCAAGCTACAGGTAGTCCAAAATGCAGTGGCTAGAGTCCTAACAGAAAGAAAGAAAATATGATCATATTACCCCAATTTTACAGTTTCTGCACTGGCTACCTATTAAGTTCTATATCAGTTACAAAATATTATTACTTACCTACAAGGCCCTTAATTGTTTAGCTCCTGTGTACCTAACTAGTTTTCTACCTCGCTACAATCCATCACGCTCCCTAAGATCCCAAAATTCTGGACTTTTGGTAGTACCCAGGATTGCAAAGTCCACTAAAGGAGGTAGAGCTTTTTCGCATTTTGCTCCTAAACTCTGGAATAGCCTTCCTGATAATGTTCGGGGTTCAGACACACTCTTTCTGTTTAAATCTACATTAAAGACATATCTTTGGCCAAGCATTCAGATAATGCATCTCATAATCTTATAATGCAG
Organism: Cyprinus carpio; assembly: GCF_018340385.1. Classification (NCBI taxonomy): domain Eukaryota; kingdom Metazoa; phylum Chordata; class Actinopteri; order Cypriniformes; family Cyprinidae; genus Cyprinus; species Cyprinus carpio. Next base: position 22,511,954 of record NC_056577.1, on the reverse strand, counting down.
TTATAACTGATCAAATGTGCACTATTATTCTTTAGCTTGGGTTAAACAAATAAATTTTGCTTGGTTGGAACACCAGCTACGCTAATTATGTTTCTATTTGTTTCTCTGTTTTTGCCACATCAGTCAGGATCCAGAACACCAGAGAAAAGATGATGCCAACCCCTCAGAGGACCTCAGATGATGCCATCCCTGAAACAACATACTGAACTACCAAACTTTTCTATAAGTTTGATTGCATCATATAATAATTGCTGTTAATAGTGTTCATCATCTGTTTGATTATGTCTTTAATTGATTTTTCCGTACATTTCTACCATATGTACATTAACTGACAGTCACCACTGACAAGCTACTACTAAATATTGTAGAAATTTAATTTTCTGTTAAGTTGCTTTGCAACGATTGTATCATAAAAAGTGCCATACAAATAAACTTGAATTGAATTGAATTGTTCTCTATACCCAATCCCCTCACATCTTCTATAAGCTATTTACCTTGCACTTCTGCCTTCATTCACATACATCATCAACATATCTCTTCTCTCATGGATTTTTTCCACTGCATTGTAGCTGACTCGGGTAACTCCACTGCTTAAAATACCTAAAACCGCCTTGCCGTCAGTTACTGATGTGCTATGGAGTGCAAGAGCTGAGTCCAAATCTTCAGTTCTAATTCTGCTGGATCTGTCTATTGCGTTCAGCACAGTTAATCCTTCTGTCCACCCTCTTATCGCTGGGCATCACTGGAACTGCACTCCACTGGGTTGAGTGTTACCTCTCAGGTAGGTCCTTCAAGGTGGCTTGGGGAGGAGAGGTATCCAAACCACATCAACTGATCAATGGGGTTCCTCAGGGATCAGTTCTTGGACCCCACATCTTCTTTATATACACAACATCACTGGGACCCATCATTCAGGCACATGGGTTTTCCTACCTTTGCTGTGCTGATGACAAGCAGCTCTACCTCTCATTTCAACAAGAGGATACAACGGCACCTGCCCTGATCACAGACTGTCTAATGGACATCTCAGCATGGATGAAAGAAAATCACCTGCAGATCAACCAGCAATGAGAGAGTTTCTCAACTTCCCAGCCACCGCATCAGTACAGCACCAGTTTACCATCCAACTGGGCTCATCACTGGCTTCCAGTCACAGCTTGCATCAAATTCAAGCCCACAGTACAGACATGGGCTCCGCACACTCATACCTCCGCTCTCTCCTATGCGTCTACATCCCCTTCAGAAGCCTGCATTTGGTAAACGAGTGGTGGCTTGAAGTCCCATCATAGAGAGGCACAAGTTCACTCTCAAAGCTATTTTCTTTCACTGTACCCTGTTGGTGGAATGACCTAATTCCATTCAAACAGCCGAATCCCTCATAATCTTCAAGAAACAAATGAAAACTCATCTCTTCTTTGAGCATCTAACTGCATCATTTTACTATTTTGAACAAAGACTAAAACCTTGTATAATGGGCATTTCTAATGTTCTTATGATAAATTGCTTTGTCGTATTCCTCAACTGTAAGTTGCTTTGGATAAAAGTGTCTGCCAAATGATTAAATGTAAATGTAAATGTAACATCCAATTTCAATAAGAATCTTTAAGCAGTGTATACACTTTTATGCACAGGTTTATTCACCAGCCACTGGCAATCCAGTTTAATTGCCCTACATATTTTAATTAAAGGAATATTTCAGCCAAAAATGAAAATTTGTACAATATATAATGAAGATATACAATATGGTTTTGTTTCTTCAACGGAGCAGATTTGGAGAAATGTCGCATTACATTACTTGCTCACCAATGGATCCTCTGCAGTCAATGGGTGCCAGCAAAACGAGAGTTCAAACAGCTGACAAAAACATCACAATAATCCACAAGTAATCCACACTACTCCAGTCAATATATTAACACCTTGTGAAGCAAAAAAAAAAAAAAAAAAAAAAAAAAAAAAAAAAAACCCTCCAAATTTTGTCATTAATGTGTTTTAACTTTAAACCATTGTTTCTGGCCAAATTATCACAATCCAAATATCATACACCAAATATTAGTCCATAATCCATAATAATGCTTCCTCCAGTAAAAAAACAAAACAAAACAAAACAAAACAAAACAAAACAAAACAAAACAAAACAAAACAAAACAAAACAAAAACATCTCCTGTTGTCCTCTCACATCAAAATCTACCAACATATTTGTTTAGAACTGTTTCCTCTTCTACACAGTGTTTGATCTGTGCATATTTCTTTCCTGATTCAGACAGAAACACTTTTTCACTGGAGAAAGTAATATTATGGGTAGAGGACTCATTTGAAGTTATATAAATATTTTAATAATGTTTTTTTTTTTTGACCAACACAGAGATTTTCACTTCACAAGATGTTAATAGGAGTCATGTGGATTACTTGTACATTATTGTGATGGTTTTTATCAGCTGTTTGGACTCTCATTCTGATGGCTTCCATTCAATGCAGAGGATCCATTGGTGAGCAAGTAATGTAATGCTAGATTTCTCCATATCTTTTCAGATGAATAAACAAACTCATCTATATCTTAGATGACCTAAGGTAAGTACATTTAAAAAAAAAAAAATAATAATAATAATTTCTGTTCTTTAAGACATTAATTGCAATCATGTCTCCTTTCTAAATTAGGCTCATCAAAGAGTGTTCCTCATTTACCAAACTTCATTAAATTTTCATGCTAAATTTATCATCATGATATTACCACCCATGGTTAGTCGGCAGTAAATAGAATTTTATTTTAGAAAAGTTTGTTCTATTGATCATAGCACTAGTTATTTGTGGAATAATGATCAAATTATGGATAAGAGCATTATACCTTGGCACATAAACATACAAGGACACATTCCACATTTTATTTGGATTGCAATAGTGAAGCGATGATGGGAAAAAAAATAAATAAATTACAAAACATTTTTAGGGCTGTCAAAGTTAAATTTATTTATTTTCCACATTCAACAAATTTGATAATGTTAATCTATTATAAAAACATAAAAAAAAAAAAAAAAAAAAAAAAAAAAAAAACTAGTTAAAAAATAAAAACTAGCTTTTTAAAGATTGGTCACAAACCATGAGATTAATAGTTTTATTATATATATATACATACTTATACATATATATATATACTATATACTAAAATGCATCTCCAACATTCTAGTGCTCATATCCAACCCCTTTGCATTTGTGCCATGTACCTTGTGTTTTACACAAAGGATTCTTTAGTGAATCTAATACTAAAGCAACACAGTCACAGTGCAATTCAGAATTCTCCCCTTTGATTTTATTGATTCTTAAATATCTACAGAAATGCACACAGATCATAATTGTCTTATGAGGTGCAGTGACAGGATTTTCAAACATGAACAAGACAATGCCCCAAAAGCGGAATGTAATTTCATGTTTAATTGCCAGTTTAAAAAGAAAATCCATTTGATTATGTTAGCTTGTAGAAAATGGAGCCAGCGTGGATAAGTCTGTTTATGAAACCACTAATAACCCCTTTAAGCTGTATAATTGTTTTAAATCAACTTAATGCCTTCCTCAAATTCCCTTCTGAGGGTGTCTCGGCAGACAGATGACAACACATCCCTTTATGTTGTGACTTTCCAGGAGGCATCTTATCAGAGGCATTCTCTTTTGCAGCAGCATGGCAAGTTCAAGAAGATGAAATCCCTGTCACACATGTCACCTTATTAGAGGCCAACCACCGAATCCCTCAGAATTGTGGTTGCACAAAGCTGTTATGAATTTGTCACCTTCTGTCGGTTTATCTCACTTTACAGGCAGGCAGACTCTCTCTTTCCTATCTTTCTCTGCACTGGTCTCTTAGAAGCACACACACTATCTCATGCACATATGCACAGTATTTTTCCATTGCTGGGAATCTCAATTCCAAAAAGCCAGTGTCTCTCTTTTTTTTTTTTTTTTTTTTCAGAGCCAAATCCAAAGGACTAGCTATTATGAGCAAATTCCAAGACCAAAATTGAAACACTTGTATCTACATTTGTTAACAGCTTCTTTTTGTCTTTGTCCACATGAATTAGATTTGCACAATGTCAAATATAATGCATTGTCCCTTTACAAATGCTAAACCCTTCCACTCAATTAACCATTCTACCCTTTTGGTCATTCTTCACAAAGGATAACCTAATGTAAAGAGACTTATAATTTGTCTGAAATTATAGACATTTCAAAGACTCTTTAAAAGACTCATAACTCCTTAGACAGTCTGAAGTCAGCAATGGCCACTATGACATTTGTTTTTTCAGATCAAATGATAATTAATTATGTAAATACATCTAATTTTTTCAGAATTGGAAGATGTTGAGATCTTCAATTTGAGTATTCGTGCAAAAAAGCAGAGAAAGTACAGCAAAGGTCAAATGCAGGGTGAGCATGTTGGAGTATTTTGATGGAGAACCTTGTAAAAGGTGGTCATTCAGGCTGTAACATCTACATTTCACCTGAAGGCTGTTATGAAAATGACTTTGGAGTATATTGCCCGTGTCCTCAACCCTACTTTGCATAGGGACTTTTTTTAAAATGAAATCTAAGGTGTCTATAAAACTGCTCATGGCTGACAATATTATTTATATCGACTATACACTCAGGATATCAGTAAAATAACACTCATAGTTTTACCAATTTCAGGTCATTAAAATACTAACTTCAAGTTAAGGCAAGTACACATTGCTGAATTATGACAGTTTTTAGCTGCCTGCCACACTAATGGATGCAGACACATTTCACACTAGCTGTAAACACCCATCTAAACTTTCTACCTTTCATATACGGAAAAACACGGTGAACCTGTGGTTGTTTTGGTGCTTGTTATACTACTTAAACAAACAGTGATGCCTCTCACTAATATTTTATGTGTGCAGTGTATGTTTGTGGAAGTCTGGGGAAACGGGCATTAAATATCACATAGTCCACCGGGGCAGGTGCAGGGATGCCACTACATGTAAGTGTGTCTTCATGCTTGCTTTAAAGTCTTTTACTTGAGCAAGGGTATGCAACTCTTCCAGATGTCACAATTGGTGGCAGGTTAAACAGGCTCTGAGAAAGGAAGTCGAGTAACAACATCAACATAACAAGAACTATTCAAATATAAAGAAATGTATAGGCAGAAGTGTTTAGAGTTGGGCTTCAATATTTTTATTGGAGAAAACAGAATGTATCCATACATATGTGTGTGTATATATATTAGGGGTGTAACGGTACACATACAATTTTCAGTACAGATTTTTCATTTCCATGCACGTGTACTTCTCTTATGGAATGCACTCCAAACTCAGCGTTTCACATCAAACATCAGTACAGTACAGTATTGTTTATATCGACCTATTTTGATGTTGAGAACATAAAAACTATTATCTATCTATCTATATATCTATCTATCTATCTATCTATCTATCTATCTATCTATCTATCTATCTATCTATCTATATATATATATACATGCATGTCAGATTCATGTCTTATTCATACCAACTTTTAATAATTATATAAACTATTATAGATCTATGAATATATAACTGGTTGGTGCTGTTTACACTGGAAGCAAATATTCCATAATTATTTAGATTTAGAATTATTCTTATTTGATGAATCTTGAATGTTGACATCAGATTGTGATTCATTAAAGAACAAAGACAGGAAGAAAGATTTGCATTACAGCTATTTGAGACCAGATAATTATCACAGCTGAAAAGCACTTTAGATAAAATGGAGGATGAATTCTCTTTTATTCCACTAAAATCTTTTTTTTGTAATAGTCCATCATACAAAACAATTAGCCTTCATGTGTCCATGCTATTCGTAAACAACATTAGTAAACTGCAGAGTGAGTCTTTGTGTTCCTTTGTGCATGTCAACAGCCAACGGCCGTGAAGGATAGATGAATTGTCTGAGTAATTAGTTATGCTTGACTTTTATTCTGCTCCCATTGTGGCCACCCCATAGTTTTTGTATAGTGGACAAATAGCAGTGCTGTAACTGAATGTCATTGGGGTCACAATATCATTGTTGGTGTTCTCACCTTGAGAGAGGGACCAGTGGAGAGTATCACATGCTGCATGCACCATCTGGTCTGACTGAGGGAGAGTTGACAGTACTGACTCAGACCATCTGACCTTGTTAAGAGCAGGCTGTGAGGTTCAGGAGATGGCACTAATTATATAACATGCATTGACAGACACATACTCGCATTGGCGGAAAGCACTCAAATGTGGAAGTGCTCATGGACACACACAGTCAAAATTGCTGGATTGACAGCTTGGATAGTCACTGTGTGCAGTGGAGGTAAACCTCAAAGTTCTTTGGCACTGCTGTGTTGCGTCAGTTTTATGTGAGTGTGTGCTGTGATTTTCAGAAATTCCTGAAAATAAGCAAGGACAACTTTTTTTTTTTTTTTTTAGTCATGGTAACACTTTAAGTAACAACATTTAAATTATATAATGCTTTAACGTTAACAAACACTGTTAAATTGTGTACTGCTAAAAAGATTATTAATTTACATTTAGGCTACAAAATGTCATTAAGTTTGATTATTTTGATTTAAAATTTAGCACAGTTAGGGTTAATATATTCATTAGGGCTGTCAGTCATCTAAAATATTTAATCATAATTATTTTTATTATTAATGTATGCATTTAGATCATTTTAAGTGAAAACATCATTAAAATGAAAGCATTATTAAAAAATATTGTGTTCAACAATTTGTGTGGATGACAATCAAAAAAGTGTATAGTAATCATATATTTAGAACTCCTCAAGGTTTGTATGTTTCAGAGCTTATAGACCTGTGTGATGAACGAGGGTGTGTGTGTGTGTGTGTGTGTGTGTGTGCATATATATACATATATATATATATATATATATATATATATATATATATACAGGTCCTTCTCAAAAAATTAGCATATTGTGAAAAAGTTCATTATTTTCCATAATGTATGTTTTCATGATATGCTAATTTTTTGAGATAGGAATTTTGGGTTTTCATGAGCTGTATGCCAAAATCATCAGTATTAAAACAATAAAAGACCTGAAATATTTCAGTTGTTGTGCAATGAATCTAAAATATATTAAAGTTTAATTTTTATCATTACATTATGGAAAATAATGAACTTTTTCACAATATGCTAATTTTTGAGAAGGACCTGTATATATATATATATATATATATATATATATATATATATATAATATATATATATATATATATATATATATATATATATATATATATATATATATATATTTATATATTTATTTATTTTTTTATTTTTTTACAGTGCAATAGAATATGCAGAACATAATAACCAGACAACTAATGACTCTCACTGGTTCAGCCTAAAATATGACATAGCCATACAATGATGAGCTAAAAATACTGTACATTACACAAAGTGACCCAAACTCAGGCACACAATGCTGCTCTGATTAAGACTGCTATTCAGGGTAGCAGTGTGAGAAAGAGCACCGCCACACTTCAGAGCACATGGCACCCACAGCCCCTGCCAAATTATTTTTCACAGCAAACAATTTATTGTTTTCTCTGAGCACCATTCGACTTGAATAATCTTTGTCACTCCCTGAAGGAAATAGTCACACTGAGGCAGAGAAGAGCATTTCATGAAGTGTGTCCCAGTGACAGATGGCATTTTCACAGGCTCTGGCAAACCCAGCCCCACTGCTGGAACACCAGCTAATTGCTGAAGTGGTGACCATCATGAAGGAAGTCACAACTAACCTTTTGTCTGTCTAGAGTAAAAGCATAATTGTCAGAGAAAAAGGCGCAGAAACTTACTAAAGTTGCACTCAGAAAAGTTTGTCAGGCAGACAGAACTGGATTCGACTTTTATGTGGGAAAATGCATAAAAATACTACTGTGAAACTTTCAATATGTCAGTACTTGCTCTTTTGTGGCTGTCAGTCACAATACAATATCAGGAACAGTCAGTTTCTCAAGTTTAAAAAAAAAATGTTTAACTAAATGTTTAACAATTTAATGTTTAACTTGATTATTGAATAATAACATAATTATACAACAGTCACATACACTCTTAAAAGATTATATTCGATAGTAGAAAAATAGAGTAGCCAAAAATGAGTTCAAATAGCTTTAAACTGTCGCTTCTGGACAAAATAGTTATTTCTCCAGATAAAAAGTCCATCTCATCTTACACATTAAAATCCACCAACATAATTGTTTAGAACCGGTTTGGACTGTTTTTCGCTTTTAAACAGTGCTTAATCTGTGCATATTTTTCTCCTGATTCAGACAAGATGCCTTTTTTACTGGAGAAATATTATGGACAGAGGACTCATATTTTAGCCAGAAGCAATGGTTTGAGGTTAAAACCTCTTGACTTATTACAAACACACAGTTTGTAGATTACTTACATGTGGATTATTGTGATGTTTTTTATCAGATGTTTGGTCTCTCATTCTGACGGCACCCATTCAACTGCTGAGAATTGGTGAGTAATGATTAAATGATAATTTATATTTCTCAGTATCTGTCCTAATGAAGAAACATATGTCTTGGATGGTATGAGGAGAAGATTTTTTTTTTTTTCGTAAACTAAAAAAAAAAAGAAAAAAGAAAAAAAATAGGTATTGTGGAAATCATTCATAGCCGTTGGGCTGCGCTTGTCGTTATGGTGCAAAAAATACAAAAATAAAAATTGGCGCTTTATGCATTCTTTCCTTCCCTGATTTTTTCCCTGAGTTTTTACTCTTTACTGATGCTTCCAAAACAGCTATTGTATGTGTTTTGTCCCAGATGAATGATGTTGGCAAAGAAAGTGTCATTGTTTATGGCAGTCACATTCTGACACCTACTGAGAAACAATGGTCAAAATACAACAGGGAGCTGGAGAAGGGTCTGGCTGCAGACTTGCACTTGCACTCTCAGACTTGCATTCTCAGACTTGCACTCTCAGACACTTGTGCTTCCGCTAGTGACGTCACTTGCAGTCTTTATTTTTTTATTTTGTTCTATTTATTGATAACTTTTTGTTTGAATCTCTCAACATTTTACAACAGTAGCCAGGTGGTGAAGACAAGAAAAAATAAACTAAATTACAATGTCACTTGCAATCGCCACTTGCACTCTCCGCAAGCCTGTGACATCACTTGCAATCAACACAAATCGTGCATGTTGCCAATGGAGACAAGACGCTGTGGTGGTGATTAAACGATTAAAACTAAATTAGTAGGCCTACTACTATAACGTAAAGGGACCTGCAAGAAAAAGTCAAGACCGGCAAATCCGTGGCCACAGAACAGCAGAATATAAATGCAATGCACAAAGTCTTTCGTTAAGCGTTTTCCTCCTGTAGAAAAAACAAAATTACTAAATATGGCATAATGTATTAAGATACATTGTTCAATTAAAAAACCAAATTCGATATATAGTTATTATTTAGTGTACTACAAGGCAAGCAGATGGCTATGAACACAGTGCGCAAACTTTGTCCTCCCATACAGCAAAACGCTTAATGTGGCCTAATAACAGACTAAGATGATAAAGGCATTTCAGTAGGCCTAGCCTATATGTCTTGTTGTTGACTCAACGTATATACACAAGCAAATATGAACGTGCATTATGAAATGCATTAAGTCATTTTAAAAGGATCAACTCCGTACAGGTAAGCAATCGAGTACAAAACGCAGTGCGTTAAATTGTACATTAAACGTTTTCCTCCTATAGAAAATCATTATAAATAAAAAGTAATAAAAAATTCAACAAAATAAAAAATAAAGAATGCAAGTGATGCCACTAGCGGAAGTGCAAGTGTCTGAGAGTGCAAGTGCAAGTCTGCAGCCAGACCCTCTTGGGGAGTTGTGGGCTATTGTTTGGTCCATTTTCCACTTCTGTCAGTACCTCATGGGTAATTCCTTTTGGATTAACACTGATCATAAACCCTTGCTTAATCTAAGACAAATGATCCAACAGTTTGCAGAGCAAGGTGGGCTCCTGAAGTTGATCTCTATGATTGGACTATTGAGTACCAGTACAAACATGCCAGCACTGATGCCATGTCTCATTGATCTGACAGGAAAGGGAGTATTCCAAATTTCTTTGAAATCAAGCCTGTCCATTTTGTTTCTGCTTTGACGCAGACTGAGGTAGTCGAATTGTATCCTACATCTACACAACCTGTTTCCTCCAGTGCAAATTCTGGGTTCGAGCAATCAAATTCTGTTGTCTCTACCTTTTTTTTTTTTTTTTCACCATTACTTCCCTGAGTATGGATGGTGAAGATAAATTGAATTACCCATTCAGAGTTGTTGGATATTTCTGTGGGGACATTTATTATTACAGGTGGTGTGTGTGAGTTGGGGGGGGGGGGGGGGGATTTGGGGTGCGTTAAAAAAGAGCTTCTCTGTGTCCAAGCATTTTATATCTATTATCTTTTATTTTTCTCAGAATTAAAGCTCCATAAGTACCCACAAGCAAATATTACAATAGTTTGTCTGACAGTATTTTAGTTAATAAGAGAGATTTATATCAAATATTTAATGTCTAGGACTTCAGGTTTCAGCCCCCAAAAAGAGAAAGACAAATTACTTATAAATGCATTCATCTTAACAATGCAATTCTGAACATGCCTTCTAATGTTGGCTTTGGACAGAGTGAGTAAGCTGTCCTCCTGATGGTCTGTGATTACTCTGGCTGAGAGGATAATCACTGATGTGGCCTGTCTCTCCCTACACGCTAGAGTGTTTACATCCTGGTCCTAATGGAACACACATGGTTCAGCACATTGTTTAGCCAACAGTTTATCATAATTAAAGTCAAGGAGTATAGCCATATTCACTCTGAATATGCTTGCAGCAATCAGCTGAATTTGTAGTTTTGAAGGTGAAATGCACTTTTTGCAATACTATTTTTATTCAGTCATTCATTAGATGATTTATATATTTACCTAAGTCTCTTTGTTTCTATTTATCCCTTTAGAAGATTAAATTACTTTTCATTATTTTCTATAATGAAATAATTCAAATTCATATTATACAGAATAACAATAAAATCAAATAAAGATAATTTAAATTTCACTTCGGTTTCTCAAACTGAATATTGGTTAACACATAGATGATGTGTCCACTTACAGAATAGACATAAACTCCTATCTCCAGAATGGCGACACGATTGGTTAAAATTTATAGACCTGTTTAATAGATTTTTCCCTTCACATAGGCCTAGTTCTCTTTACAGACCTGTAACTTTAAGGGTCAAAACCCTGCAGAGTAGCAACAGAAGGACTCCAATAAGCAAGTGTTTTTATTGGTTGTATGCTTAGTGCTTTTTCAATTAAACAGATATGAGTAAAAGTTCAGTTTTCATGGTCCCTGTGTTAACTGTCCACCCTCAAGCAGCTAAGGGCACTTCTCAAGCCATGCTCCACTGTGGATGATGAGTGTGTACTGTATGTTGTGCAGCTGTTGTGCAGGCTGCTGTTAAGATGTAAATTAGACTGATAAAGTGATAATGAGGAAAAATCACCACATACCATGATTCAAATGCCCTGGAAAACAATTCAATGAGACATGTACAGTAGGCTAACCCCAGTAATGGGTATGCATCCGACCATTTTTCCAATTTGCAGTTTTTCCGTTTTTCATATTGAGTGCGTTAAAACAGATTATATTTTCAAGCATTGTATTGTTCCACATGCAGGGAAAACCATTTCCATATATATACAGAAATGGAAGTGTTTACACCTTTAACAACTATCTGATCAAAGTGCTTAACACAGATGATGCACGAGTGCATCCGCTGAAAATAATCAAAAGACACTTACACGTACCGGCAATTCGCTTTTACAACACATGTTTCTAAAATCTCTCTTCTCACCACGGGCATCCATCTGTGAGTCTCTGTGTAGTATCTGGAGCTCCCAGGGGCTCTGAGGGACATGCAGTGTCAAACAGCAGCGTTCAAATGAGTAATGGAAGAACAGGCTCATAAATGACTCTGCTGACCTTTCTGCATTCATACACAAGCAAGGGGTGGAAAAACAGTGAACAACACTTGAGCATTAATTGCTCCCAAACAGACAATGCTCCATGTCAGCAACACAAGAAAGACTCTTAAATATTCAGCAAAGGACAAATAAAATTCACATTAAGACTTATGCAAAGCAAGTTGAGTGGCAAAAAGTGCAATGAACTCTTGCTCTGTTGCAATAAGCATAAATGAATTTTACGTGCATGTCGGTCTGCATGGCATTTTCCTATAGTTTGCTGAATTGTTTGTGAATTAATTTCCTTGATTTATGCACTCTTATGTTGTTTCAAGCCAATATGGCTTTACTGAATGAATTAATTAAAGTCTGATTTTAAATTGATGTCCAATTCATGACATTGTAATTTCTTTAAGTGATAAAATGTAACTTAATTCCCACCATATTTCTGATATTATCTAGCAATCTAATAGGATTAATTTGATCGTTCACTTTTATTCTAAATCTTTAAGTGCAGTGCATTAGCATTTGTTAGCCGGTTAGCTTGTCGTTAGTGTTTCCATTCGTGGCTATTGCTGTTTTCTTTTCTTTTCTTTTCTTTTCTTTTCTTTTCTTTTCTTTTCTTTTCTTTTCTTTTCTTTTCTTTTTTCTTTTCTTCTCTCTCTCGCTCCGTTTCTTTTCTCTCTCACTCCGTTTTTTCACAAGTTCATCAAACAATTGTGTTAAGAATCATTCATCAATCACGGTGAGTAATGGCTTCTCCTGCTATTGTTATTTGCACCACTTGCCACATGTATAGTTTATCTCTCTCTGTCAGCGACGAGGGATTCACAGGTGATAAATGCAGGGAAATAGCTAGGCTGACAGAGAAGATTTCAGAATTAGAGACACGCATCCAAACTTTAATTGAGGACAGTAAGAATGTAAGGGCTCACAAGTTCATCAAACAACTGTGTTAAGAAACATTCATTAATCAGGAAAAGTTCACAGGTGCATCGCAATAAATTATTACACCACTTAAAACATCAATAGTTTACTGTAATATGCCCTGGTCCCCTCCCTGCTTACCATGATGATGAGATACATAGCAGATTGTCATCACTCAATAGCTGGATGTCTAAGTGGTGCCCGCAGAATAACATAGCTTTCATAGACAATTGGACAAGTTTTTGGGGCATACCTGACCTGTTGAAAAGAGATGGTCTTTATCCCTCCTGGGGTGGTGCCGCTCTTCTGTCTAGAAATATGGTGCATAGTCTTAGGGTTTGTACTTGACTAACTGGGGTCCAGGTCAGGAAGCAGACAGACTGGCTAAACCGACCGTTGCTAGCCACCTCACGCCACAGAAATCGGTTTATTCTCAGCACATAGAGACTCTTTCACCTAGATATCACACTATAGGGACTGTGTCCAAACCAATTTAAGAGTAACAATTTAATTGATGTTCAACAAATAAAAAATAGATGCAATACGGACAAACAAATGATAAAGCTTGGCTTATTGAAAATCAGGTCCCTTTCTACGAAAGCACTTTTTGTAAATTATATGATCACTGATCATTACCTAGATGTGCTCTGTTTGACAGAAACCTGGCTAAAACCTGATGATTACATTATTTTAAATGAGTCTACCCCCAATGATTACTGTTATAAACATTAGCCACATCCAAAAGGTAAAGAGGGAGGTGTTGCTTCAATTTAAAACAATGTATTTCTCAGAGGGCGGGCTTCAAGTATAACTTGTTTGAAGTAATGGTGCTTCATATAACATTGTCCAGAGGAACAAGTGTTAATGATAAATCCCCTGTGATGTTTGTACTGGCTACTGTATACAGGCCACCAGGGCACCATGCAAATTAGCAAAGAATGTGTCCGAGTTAGTGCTGGCTGCAGATAAAGTTTTAATTGTTGGTGATTTTAATATCCATGTAGATAATGAAAAAGATGCATTGGGATCAGCATTCATAGACATTTTGAACTCTATTGGGGTTAGACAACACGTCTCAGGACCTACTCATTATCAAAATCATACTCTAGATTTAATACTGTCACATGGAATTGATGTTGATGGTGTTTAAATTATGCAGCCAAGCAATGATATCTCAGATCATTATTTAGTCTTGCGCAAACTTCATATAGCTAAAACTGTAAATTCTACTTCTTATTACAAGTATGGTAGAACCATCACTTCTACCACAAAAGACTGCTTTGTAAGTAATCTTCCTGATTTATCCCAATTCCTTAGCATATCCAAAACCTCAGAACAACTTGATGATGTAACAGAAACAATGGACTCTCTTTTTTCTAGCATTTTAAATACAGTTGCTCCTTAACGCTTAAGGAAGATTAAGGAAAACAGTCTGACACCGTGGTGTAATGAGCAGACTCGCACCCTAAAGAGAGCAGCCTGGAAAATGGAGCGCAGCTGGAGGAAAACAAAACTAGATGTATTTCGTTTTGCTTGGTGGGAAAGTAACCTATCCTACAGAAAAGCATTAAAAACGGCTAGATCTGATTACTTTTCCTCTCTTTTAGAAGAAAACAAACATAACCCCAGGTATTTATTCAATACAGTGACTAAATTAACGAAAAATAAAGCATCAACAAGTGTTGACATTTCCCAAAAGCACAGCAGTAATGACTTTATGAACTACTTTACTTCTAAGATTGATACTATTAGAGATAAAATTGTAACCATGCAGCCGTTGTTACAATACAGAAGGGACGGAGACAGAAGATAACAGGTTAGGTGGTATTTATTGACAAAAGCAGAGCAAATATGGTAACGAGTGTTCTTGAGGTGAGGGATGAGAGAGAGTAAACTGAATACTGTCAGCTATAGTATCGTATCAGATAGCATGCTATAGATAGCATGAGGAACAATTCCACTCATTCTCTACTATAGGAGAGGAACAATTGTATAAACTTGTTAAATTATCTAAACCAACAACATGTATGTTAGACCCTTTTCCATCTCCTAAAAGAGGTGCTTCCAGAAGTCATAGATCCTCTTCTGACTATTATTAATTCATCATTGTCATTAGGATATGTCCCCAAAACCTTCAAACTGGCTGTTATTAAGCCTCTCATCAAAAAAACACAACCTGACCCCAAAGAACTAGATAATTACAGACCAATCATGAATCCCCCTTTTCTGTCCAAGATACTAGAAAAGGTAGTATCCTCACAATTATATTCCTTCTTAGAGAAAAATGTTATCTGTGAGGATTTCCAGTCAGGATTTAGACCGTATCATAGTGCTGAGACTGCTCTAATTAGAGTTACAAATGTCCTGCTCTTATCATCTGATCGTGGTTGTATTGCTCTATTAGCGTTATTGCGCTGCATTCGACACTATTGACCACAACATTATTTTGCATAGACCAGAAAACTTTGTTGGCATTAATGGAAGTGAATTAGCATGGTTTAAATCATACTTATATGACCACCATCAATTCGTAGCAGTGAATGAAGAGGTATCATATCGATCACAAGTGCAGTATGGAGTAGTACCTCAAGGGTCAGTACTAGGGCCGTTACTCTTCACACTTTACATGTTACCATTGGGAGATATCATCAGGAAACACGGTGTTAGCTTTCAGTGTTATCATGATGACACTCAGCTCTATATTTATTCACGGCCGGCGAAACATACCAATTTGAAAAACTAGCGGAATGCATAGTCGATATAAAAAAACTGGATGACGAGTAATTTCTTACTGCTAATTTCTGAAAAAAACAAACAAAAAAAAAACAGAGGTGTTAATTATAGGACCTAAAAACTCTGCATGTAATAACCTAGAACACTGTCTAAGACTTGATGGCTGCTCAATCAATTCTTCGTCATCAGTTTGATAGCAATCTTTCCTTAGTAAGCCATGTTTCTAGCATTTGTAAAACTGCATTCTTCCATCTCAAAAAAATATCTAAATTACGACCTGTGCTCTCAATGTCAAATGCAGAAAAGTTAATCCATGTGTTTATGACCTCAAGGTTAGATTATTGTAATGCTTTATTGGGTGGTTATTCTGCACGCTTAATAAACAAACTCCAGCTGGTTCAAAATACAGCAGCTAGAGTTCTTACTAGAACCAGGAAGTATGACCATATTAGCCCGGGTTCTGTCAACACTGCAATGGCTACCTATTAAACATTGTATAGATTTTAAAATCTTGCTTATTACTTATAAAGCCCTGAATTGTTTAGCACCTCAGTATTTGAATTCAACTGCGGGCGGCAGATCCTTTTCCTATTTAGCGCCCAAACTCTGGAATAACCTACCTAACACTGTTCAGGAGGCAGACACCCTCTTGCAGTTTAAATCTAGATCCATCTCTTTAACCTGGCTTATACATAACACACTAATGCATTTCTAATATTCAAACCAGATTTTTAGGCATTAATTAGGTCAACCAGAACCGGGAACATTTCCCTTAACACCCAATGTACTTGCTACATCGTTAGAAGAATGGCATCTATGCTAAAATTAGTCTGTTTCTCTCTTATTCCGAGGTCACCGTAGCCACCAGATCCAGTCTGTATCCAGATCAGATGGTCACTGCAGTCACCCAGATCCAGTATGTATCCAGACCAGATGGTCGATCAGCACCTAGAAAGGACCTCTACAGCCCTGAAAGACAGCAGAGACCAGGACAACTAGATGAGCCCCAGATACAGATCCCCTGTAAAGACTTTGTCTCAGACGAATGCCGGGACAAGACCACAGGAACCAGTTGAGTCCTTTGCACAATGTGACTTAGCTGCAGCCTGAAATTGAACTGCTGGTTTTGTCTGGCCAGAAGAGAATGGCCCCCCGACAGAGCCTGGTTTCTCCCAAGGTTTTTTCTCCATTTTGTCACCGATGGAGTTTTGGTTCCTTGCCGCTGTTGCCTCTGGCTTGTTTAGTTGGGGACACTTCATTTCCAGCGATATCGTTGACTTTTTTGCAAATGATTGCAAAGATACTATTTAAACTGAACTGAGATGAATGACATCACTGAATTCAATGATAAACTGCCTTTAACTGTCATTTTGCATTATTGACACACTGTTTTCCTAATTAATGTTGTTCAGTTGCTTTGACAATCTGTATTGTTAAAAGCGCTATATAAATAAAGGTTACTTGACTTGACTTGACTTTTTTAATGAATTGGTTGATAGTGTTTGCTAAAACGGAATGCATTTTCAGATGTTTTTTTAGCAGCTATAAGTCCAGTCTTCAGTGTCACATGATCCTCCAAAATAATTCTACTATGCTGATTTGGTAATCAAGAAACATTAATTATTATCACAGTTGAAAACTGTTTGTGCTGCTTAATATTTGTTGAAACAGTGGTACAGTTCTGTGGAAACAGATTCTTTGACAATTAAGGAAAGTCTGATCTTAAAGCATTGTCCATTTTATGGTATTTGAATTGTATTTTCAAATGTTTCAATTTCAATTTCAAAAATGTTATGAACAAATAATTTATGAATCAGAATTGAAAAGCATGACTGGTACAGTAAATTCTTTAAAATTTCTGTTCCATAAAAAAGTCACATACCTTTTGAAATGTTATGGCAGAATTTGCATATTTTAGGTGAAATAGTTCTTTATCTGTATTCATCCACAAGTGTTTAGTCCTTCCCAGACATTTGTAATGACAGCAAAATCAGAATAATCAGCATTTTGGTGTTGATGTCTAATGATGGTGAATAGTCAATTTTACTGATTAGTTCAGAAACAAAAAGCTAGGGTTTGTCTCGGCTGTTGTGCGTACGATTTGCATTAGTATGTTCATAAGTTAATCATTGTTTCTGTGTTTATCTAAATCTTCTAATTTTCTCAGGGTGAGATTTAAATGGAAATGCACAAGAAAAAAAAAAACATGCTCAATTAGTTCCTGCCCAAGGCAAATTTAAATGAGACCCACCACAGCTTTGCCTATTAAAGAGTTCTCATGACCCAGTTCCTGACTCAGTGCTGGTGGCAGCTACCATGACAGTACGAATCAGTCAAACATAAAGATCCACTCTTGATCGATGGAACCATCAATTACACTAACAGTCAAGCTGGTCGCCGAACACCTTTGCCCTCCTTTTGTCATGTAGACCATAATGCCATGGTTTGTTTTCTGCTAATTGGCTCTCCCCAGTATATAAATCATTGAAAAAATCCCTAGCCACATGAGTTATTTCCTCTGAGAGTAGACTAAATCTAGTGGAGGAGTGGAAAGTATTCTCATTAATAAGCCAGTGGCTGAGAAACTCTTGTGCCCTTATATAGACTGAGATTTCTGTGACCTACAGATTTTGGCATGCGTATACCATACGGTGAAGTGAAAGCTTGTGACTAACTGTAAGAAAGGTCTTACACCTACTACACCCTAGCAATCAACTATTGACAAAACATCAGTTTAAAGTGATATGAGATCCCGGAATATATTTTAGGTCAAGGTCTTAAAAACTTCCCCAATCCTAATGATGTGAAGTAGAACCATTTTCCACTTCAGTTTGGACTGTTGCAATACAATGTCAGTTACGCTAGTTGCAGTATTTTAAAGAAACAGTTCACCCTAAAATTAAGATTTGCTGAAAATGTACTCACACTCAATGGCGCGGGAAGGGGGGTGCTGCGGGGGCTGCAGCCCCCCCCGTCATAGCATCAGCCCCCCCTGGTGGGGGGCTGTGGACTAACCTAATATTGTACTTAAAAACGTGAAAAAAAATACAAATAAAAAAATAAAAAAACAGACATAACAATGTGTTTAATGTGGGATTAAGATATAGTGTATAAGATATAAAACTAATGATTAATTATTTTAATATTTCGTTGATAAAAGACTAACCTAGCCTCCTCAGGAATGCTTCCGTCACCGTCAGAATAATTGGCTTCCGTCAGAATAATGGGCGTTTACTAGCCGCTCTCAAGCGCACGACCGCTTGCATAATTTTGCCACAAAGAACCGGCTGAAGAAATGATTATGAATTTGTCAAAAAATAGCAAGGAGACATTTAATTGTTTATTAATAAAATGGTGTTTTCTGTGTCGCTGCAAAGACGATGCGGACTCGCCATGAACGCCAGAGAGAAATGCACTTTTCATATGGATTAGGCCTACATATTCAGAGAGTAGCCTATTTATTTTCGTTTTGAATATTTTCGTTTAAAAGTAGACATTTTTAAGCTTTCTATAATAGATAGCCTATATTTCTCAAAACTGTCTGTGAGGCACAAGCTGAGTTTCTGCGCCCTCCAGTTCACGTGCAATACAAGTGATGTGCCGGCACCTTATTACATTGTCTGCTAATATATTTGCTTGTTTATTAAATACAGGCAATGGGTTGATAAAATATTGATCAAAATTAAGATACAATTTATACAAAACGAAAATCTTTTAAACAGAGTCTTTCTACAAAACAAAACTCAATAAAGTGGTCAAAATCATGTCTTACCCACTCCATGTCTCATAGGCTATTGCGCATGATATATCATATCTTTCTCATGCTGCATGCTCACTTTCATAATAAACATTGATTAAATAAATAAAAAAAATTACATTAGCCTATAATATTTAAACAAATATGAAACCAAATATGTTTTCTTTAATGGCTACAACACATAGCCTAAACAGTACAGAGATTTTTTTTTTTAAATTTTTTAATTTATTTATTTTTATTAAACATCAAAGTACAAGTACATCAAGTACAATTTTTGTGTATAAAACAGTAACAATCACGCCAGGGGAGAAGACTAGTAGAGAAATTTCATGTCGTCAGTCACAACATAATGACGTCACATATTTTCCAACCCAGCCCTCAGCCCCCCCCGCATGAAACAGCTTCCAGCGCGCCTGCTCACACTCAGGCCATCCAAGATAGATGGGTTTGTTTCTTCATCGGAGCAGATTTGGAAAGATTTAGAATTACAGTTCAAACAGCTGTTAAAAACACAGTACAAGTATCTACAAGTAATTGACACAACTACATTTCTTCAAATCTGATGAAACAAATTAATCGTTTCATTTTGGATGGCCTGAGGGTTAGTAAAATTTTAGCAAATGTTCATTTTTGGGTGAACTATTTTAACACTAATTGCTACTGCACCAAATATATGTCTCCCTAAAAACATTTTTGTTCTGTATGTATGGATGTGTAAGCTGGAGAAACAGATGCTGGATTTGTTGTGTTCTAAATGTAATGGTATCTTAGTACAGTACACACACACACACACACACACACACACACACACAAATTATATGCACAACACGGTATATAGAGATACAGCCTACTTATCACAACTGAGGCTTGTTCTCGGCTTGGATATGTTAATTAGCAGTGTTTGTCAAGGCAAGCATTGGTATTGTTTTTGCTCCAGCTTATTTTGCTTGTTTTTCCACTCAAAAAGAACTCGTCCCACACCATTACATGAATGATACATTTAAATAAGGGAGCTTATTAAGAAGCGACGTGCCATTGCTTTTCTAAGTGATTAAATGTTTGATTAGATTTTTGATTAGCACACAGTAAAAATAGCAAACTAACTAAATAAATAATAATAAAAAAATCTTGGGGCTATAAATAGGCACCAGAATATCATAGAGTCCTGGAATGTTTTGCACACACATGCACAATTCACAGGTGTATTTCTTTTCAATCTGAAACTACAACAGACAAACAACAGACAACAAATTAAATTTGAAACATCAATCATGGCAACTTATAGAAGTGTGAGAGCATTTTCACTGAGGGTTGAGATATTTTTCATGTTTTTTGGAAGAAGTCTAGGCTGCATTTATTTAATCAAAACTACAATAACAACAGTAATATTTTGAAATATTTTTACAAATTAAAATATTTAAATGTAATAATATATATATATATTTCTTTAAAATACTTTAAAATGCATAGTACCACAACACACACAACTTCTGACCTTTGAGTGTGCTTAAAGCTGAGATTAAAGGTTAGTGGGGACTTTTTAGGTTTAGCTCCAATAATACAGAGACTTACCTGGTAAAATGACTCCTTGCAGATGTAGCATATCAAGATTTATGTTAAACTGCATCTTATTCCAATACAACTTCAAGGGATGGGCTCAGACACAGATGTCTGGGCAAAGCCTCAGATATTCATTGACCCTAGAACTGCCCATGGTGCTCCTGGGGATGCAGGGTTGAGGCATGCATTTCCACACCCATATTTCCAGTAGTCTGCTGTCTAAACCAAAATAAAAAAATTTATTTACCAATCCTAGAGCAAATAACCACTTGTTACAGTCTCTGTGCATTGTGCCTTTCGGAATACAAATATTGTCCATTGCCCTGCCCAGAACCCTTACTGTGTGACAGAAATGGCAGATGCACTGCCTGTAGTTCTGGTCAATGAGTTCTCATTTTTCAGCCAGATAATAGCCAGCCTTGCTGCTTTAGCCTGTTTTCAACAGCCGGGTAAGAGGGTGCTGAGCCAAGCTTGTGTTGTGCTCTTCATTCCTGACACTTTGTTAGCAAGCTTGTTTGTTTCCTCGGTCAGACTTAGCAATTAAATCCACATCTCAAATAATATGAGACAGGCGTATTGCTCTGACTCACCATAGTTGTCTCACCAATGTTTGATTAATGCAATCATAACCATAATCAAAAAGACCACTATTTTCCCAGACAATATTCCATATGTTTTTCTCAGACAATGTACCTAATACAACATGTAATTTATTATATATATATATATATATATATATATATATATATATATATATATATATATATATATATATATATATATATATATATATAAATATATAGCATATTTTCCTTCTTTTCTGTTGTCCTTTGGTATAGATATTTTGACCTGATGTGACACATCTAAATGTGTCATGTTTGAATTAAATGCAAGTGAGAATGAGATTTGTAAGTTCTGTCAAAGCTAAAAAAATTAATAATATGAAGAAATGATGTGAAATTCTGAAATTCATCGCACAAAGCTAATGTATGTGATCCGACACTAATCCTTTACGAAAATCCAGTATCAGATTAAATTTTCACATATTCTGGAAAGAGCTCATCTTGACCATTGAAAAAGCACATTGTCCTATATTATGGAGGTAGAATTATATGTGTGTTGTGTGTTTACACTTACAGGTTTTATTTCAAACAGGCAATTTGAAATAATATGCACAACCATATGCTGTTTGTAACTTTGGCATAAAGATATTGATCCATCTCTGGTATTAAATGCTAGTGGAGCATAAAATTAAATTATTGTCTAATTTTACAAATATGTTTACATTTAACATCTTTCCAGAGATAGGTGGAGTAGCCAAAAACTGTAAGAAAAAAAAAAAGATTATACTTAATCATTTCTCATTTGTACAATGGACTCTGAATGAGCCCTTCAGCCAAGATTATTACAAATGCATTTAACTTTCTGACACCAATAATAAGAACTTCTGAGAAATTTGAGGAGCTGGGAGAACATATGTTGTGTAATTCCAGCAGAGAACGTCATTAGGAACAGAACCGGCAGTCCTTTAACAATATACAGGTCTCCGAAGGGGGTCACTGAAAGCCTTAGACTAGCAAGCAAAATGCAATTAAATAACCTTAGCACTTTTTCAGTGATCATATCTCCCAGCTGGAGTAGTGGAGCAGTGATGATTGTTCTCTGTATTTCACAGCATGTGCCAGTTGCTTTCATTCCTACAGTTATAGCTTCCGAAATGATTTCTTTGTTAAAGTATAAGTAAAAATAATGCTAAGAGACATTATACTGCAGAAGTTGTTCCTCCATTCTTTCATTTAAAAAAACTAAATGAAATCACAATTGCATTAAAAGAGAATAATGGCATTTCACAAGTGCACACTTACATATAATAAAATAAAGTAAAGGTTATGCATATTTGCCGGGCTCTTCGAGGAGAGGGCTCAGAGCTTGGAATTTGGCCCAGATGGGGTGGTGGAGGGATGCTAGAAAATTGTCAAGGAACAGGGGTAAGCTTGGTGTGTATATATACCTCTTTATATTTTGTTACTTGAGTTGATTACTGAATGTCCTCCTCGCGTGTTAATTAGGTTAATTATCTGAAGGTGCCCCTCCCGAACTTGGTTAATAAAACATAATATAATAATTAAAAAAAGGGCAAACTGTGTAGCCCTACATACAAGCAAAGGGCATTGAAAGTAACAGAGCAAAACATGCCAGCACTAATGATTAGATACGTAGTTCCCTTTCAGTCGGTCACTCTCGACGCCACGTCGGTGACCGACGAAAATGGGATATCACTTCGATAGACCAATCTACTTCGAGTGTAAACTAAACGAGCCAATGCACATTGGCATGCAATTATTGCATCCAGCTGCCGCTGATCACAGCGTGAGTATAAGAAGGCAGCAGGTGCAATGCATACCAGCTTTTTGCTTCGAAGCCGAGCGAGAGTATCGTTCCGCTTACCTTAACTGTCGACGTGAACTGCGAGTTCAGCACGCTCTGGAAAGCTTTCTGTGTTGGCGAGACGGCGTTTCAGCGGCGGTCGTTCCAGCGTCGAGTGGTTTGCACACTTCAGGCTGCACTACCCCCTGTCGTGTTGCAAGCGGCCAGCTCCCCTGTGCGCCTCAGCACCAAAAGAGTATTTCCTGAGCGAATTTCCTCTAAAAGAGCTCCACGGGTGCGTCTTTATAAAGACGACGGATCGTCCTTATAAGGATGCCGTTTCACCCGTGCGTTTCTGGATGCGGTCGTTACCTGGCACCGGGTGATGGTCACGATCGCTGCCTCACGTGTCTGGGCGTTAAGCACGCTGAGGTGGCTTTCGTGGACGAGTCATGTTCTCACTGCGGGAAGATGACCGTCTCAGAGCTGCGAGCCAGGCTCCGCTACCTTCAGGGGGGCGGAGTCCCGCTGCCGCTGCCGCGCGATCTGGGGCTCGTTCTGGCGGCCGACAGACGAGAACCACTTCCGGTAGTAGCACGGGCGGTTTGAGGGTTACAGTGGTGGCAAACCCCGCAGGGAACCAACCCTCTGGGGACCACCGCTCCTCTTGCACCTCTGATCCAGTGGAGCAACCCACGGAACGCGCTGGGCCCTCTACAAGGAGCGTACCAGTGGTATCCAGTGGGCCTCCCCCCGACCGGATGTCGATCTCAGCATCGGAGGGAGAGCTGTCGGATGAAGATTCGGCTGCGCTGCCGCCCTCAGGGACGGTGGCAAAGCCTGAGTCGGATCCCGAAATGGCAGCTATGCTTTCCCGGGCCGCCGAGATGGTAGGGCTCGAGTGGAATCCTCCACCGCGTCCCGAGCCATCGAGGCTGGATGATTGGTATCTCGGGGTGGCACGTGCTGGTTCTCAGCGCCCCGCCCCAGTGCCTTTCTTCCCGGAAGTGCATGATGAGCTCACAAAGTCGTGGACGGCACCTTTTACTGCCAGAAACCGGCCAGTGGGCTCCTCCTCCCTCACCACCCTTGATGGCGGTGCAGCGAAGGGGTATTCGGGAATCCCGTCAGTGGAGTAGCGGGCGGTAGCGATGCAATTGTGTCCTAAGTCCGCCTCCTCCTGACGTGGAGACCCGGTGCTTCCTTCCCGGGCCTGTAGGCACTCGTCTGGTCTGACCGGCAGTGCCTATGCGGCTTGCGGGGAAGCTGCTTCCGCCTTACACGCCATGGCGTTACTGCAGGTGCACCAGGCTAAGGCACTGAAGGACCTGCACGAGGGGGGTCACGACCCAGAAGTTCTAAAGGAACTCCGAACCGCCACTGACCTCGCGCTCCGAGCGACGAAGGTCACCGCGAGTTCCCTGGGTCGTGCGATGTCCACGCTTGTGGTCCAGGAGCGCCATCTCTGGCTGTGTCTGACATGAGGGACACCGACAAGGTCCGGTTCCTCAATGCCCCTGTGTCCCAGACCGGCCTCTTCGGCGACGCGGTTGAGAGCTTTGCCCAGCAGTTCTCGGCCGCCCAGAAGCAGACTGAGGGGATCCGACACATCCTGCCCCGGCGGGGGGCAGCTGCTGCCTCCACCCGTCCGCCGGCCGCAGCACCCCAGCCTGCTCGTCGCCGAGGGCGGGCCCCCGCGTCCGCCCCCGCTCCCGCGCCGCAGCCGCAGCCGCAGCAGCCTCCAGCAAAGCAGCGTCGTGGAGCCGGGCGTGGGAGAGCCGCCCCGCCTGTCCAGGCCCCCGCCAAACCTGGTGGTAAACGCAAGAGCAAGCGGCCCTGAGACAGGCGACCCAGAGATGGAGGAATCTGCTCTTCGGGAGATGGTGAACGCACCACTCCCTCCCCCGGAGGAGGGCCGGGTGGAGAATCTTTTGTTTCATTTTTTCCCGCCGTTGGCCTCACGGCCGACGGTACCCAAATTCTCGACGAAAGAGCATTTTCTCTCATCTCTGGGTCCCAGGAGGGCACGGAGAGTTGCGGACGGCCAAACACCGGACCCCACTCATCCTCCTCCTTCGCCAGATGGCAGCAGCGGGCGGTTCGAGAGCGTCAACAAAGGCCCTACTCACGCACCCTCTGCCACCCCGTGGAACCAGGGCACTCATGCACCCCACACTCGCACCACACTCAGGCCTGCTCACAAGCCGCCCGAGATGGGTCCCTGTGTTCCACCTCGCTGCCCCACTGCGGGTACGGCTGTGGTTCCGCTGGTCCCGCTTGTACGGTTTCTAAGCGCCTGGTCAGCGCTACCCAGCCCGACCATCAGCCTCGGCTATGCGATTCAGTTCGCCCGGCGTCCCCCCAAGTTCAGCGGTATCCGCTTCACTACAGTGAAAGCGTCCGATGCCCCTGTTCTGCGGGAAGAGATCGCAGTCTTACTGGCGAAAGACGCGATAGAGCCGGTCCCCCCAGCCGATATGAGGACGGGGTTTTACAGCCCCTACTTCATTGTACCCAAGAAAGGCGGTGGGTTACGACCGATCTTGGATCTGCGAGTTTTGAACCGGGCCCTTCATCGGCTACCGTTCAAGATGTTGACGCAGAAACGCATCTTCGGGTGCGTCCGTCCCCGAGATTAGTTTTGCAGCGATCGACCTGAAGGATGCGTACTTTCATGTCTCAATCCTTCTGCGCCACAGACCTTTTCTGTTGTTCACATTCGAGGGACGGACATATAAGTAAAAGGTCCTGCCCTTCGGGCTGTCCCTGTCCACCGTGTCTTCATGAAAGTTGTGGAGGGGGCTCTTGTTCCACTCAGAGAACAGGGTGTTCGTATTCTCAACTATCTAGACGATTGGCTGATACTAGCACAATCTCGGGATCAGTTGTGCGAACACAGGGACCTGGTGCTCCGGCACCTCAGCCTGTTGGGCCTTCGGGTCAACTGGGAAAAGAGCAAACTCTTGCCAACGCAGAGGATCTCTTTTCTTGGTATGGAGTTGGATTCGGTCGAACAGACAGCACGCCTCACAGAGCAACGTGCGCGGTCAGTGCTAGCCTGCTTGAATACATTCAAGAGCAGGACAGCGGTCCCACTGAAACTCTTTCAGAGGCTCCTGGGGCATATGGCGGCCGCAGCGGCACTTACACCGCTCGGCCTGCTACATATGAGACCGCTCCAGCACTGGCTTTATGGCCGAGTCCCGAGGTGGGCGTGGAAGCGCGGCACTCACCGGGTCCAAGTTACACCGGCCTGTCGCCAAACCCTCACCCCGTGGTCAGATCTTGCGTTTCTCAGGGCAGGGGTGCCCCTAGAGCAGATCTCCAGGCATGCTGTGGTTTACACGGATGCCTCCACCACCGGCTGGGGGGCCACGTACAACGGGCATGCAGTCTCAGGGGTTTGGACGGGCCCGCAGCTGCAGTGGCACATCAATTGCCTAGAGTTGTTAGCAGTGCACCTTGCCTTGAACCGTCTCAAAGGTCACTTACGAGGCAAGCATGTGCTGGTCCGAATGGACAACACAGCGACCGTTGCGTACATCAACCGACAAGGTGGTCTGCGCTCCCGTCGCATGTCACAACTCGCCCGCCACCTCCTCCTTTGGAGTCAGAAGGTTCTGAGGTCTCTTCGTGCCGTTCACATTCCAGGCCTGCTCAACCATACAGCCGACGAGCTGTCTCGAGCAATGCTCCCAGGAGAATGGCGACTCCATCCCCTGACGGTCCAGCTGATTTGGAGACGGTTCGGAGCCGCTCAGGTAGACCTGTTTGCTTCTCCAGAGACCGCTCACTGCCAGTTGTTCTACTCCCTGACCGAGGGAACTCTCGGCAGGGATGCACTGGCACACAGCTGGCCGCCGCGGGGCCTACGCAAGTATGCGTTTCCCCCAGTGAGCCTTCTTGCACAGACACTGTGCAAAGTCCGGGAGGACGAGGAGCAAGTCTTGCTAGTGGCGCCGTATTGGCCCACGCGGACCTGGTTCCCCGAACTGGTGCTCCTCGCGACAGCCCCTCCTTGGCCGATCCCTCTGAGGAAGGATCTACTGACTCAGAGACGGGGCACCATTTGGCACCCGCGTCCAGACCTTTGGAAACTCCATGTCTGGTCCCTTGACGGGACGCGGAGGTTCTAGGTGACCTGCCCCAGGAGGTAGCGAACACCATCACTTCGGCAAGAGCACCGTCTACGAGACACGCTTACGCCTTGAAGCGGAACCTGTTCGTCGAGTGGTGTTCTTCTCGCCGAGAAGACCCCCGAACATGCCCGATTGCGGTTGTGCTTTCCTTTCTGCAGCAAGGGCTGGAGCGAAGGCTGTCTCCCTCCACCCTCAAAGTCCAGGTTGCCGCTATTGCTGCGTACCATGACCCCGTGAATGGGAAGTCTTTAGGTAAGCATGACCTCGTCATCAGGTTCCTTAGAGGGGCCAGGAGGTTAAATCCTTACCCGGCCCCCCCCATACCCTCTTGGGACCTGACTCTGGTGCTAAAATCACTACAGCAGGGCCCATTCGAGCCTTTGCATTCAGTCGAGACAAAGTTTCTTTCATTGAAAACTCTGCTCCTGCTTGCACTGGCCTCCATCAAGAGGGCTAGGGGACCTGCACGCATTTTCGGTCGACGATTCGTGCCTAGAGTTTGGGCCGGCTGACTCCCAGGTAATCCTGAGGCCCCGGCCCGGCTACGTGCCCAAGGTTCCCACTACACCCTTCAAAGACCAAGTGGTGAACCTGCAAGCGCTGCCCCTGGAGGAGGCAGACCCAGCCCTAGCTTTGCTCTGTCCCGTCCGAGCATTGAGATGCTACGTAGACCGGACACAAAGCTTCAGGACCTCAGACCAGCTCTTTGTCTGTTACGGAGGCCGGCAGAAGGGGAATGCCGTCTCTAAGCAGAGGATGGCCCACTGGATTGTGGATGCCATAGCCCTGGCTTATCAGGCACAGGGTGTGCCCTGCCCGTTCAGGTTGCGAGCTCACTCGACAAGAAGTGTTGCATCCTCCTGGGCGCTGGCTCGTGGCGCCTCGCTGACAGATATTTGTAGAGCTGCGGGCTGGGCGACCCCTAACACGTTCGCTAGGTTCTATAGCCTTCGTGTAGAGCCGGTATCCTCCTGTGTTCTCACCTCAAACGGGTAGTGGCACCGAGAGGCCCCGGGTAGTGTCGGCTTGCTAAAACCGCTCCAGAGTGTCCGTACTGCAGACCCTGTTGAGATCCTCCATCACCCTAGGCAGCTGGACGCGGCGGAACGTCCGGCGCCAGGCCTTCATGATGAATCCGTGAGAACCATGGAAGGCTGGGTTCCATATTGAGACTTAAACGGTACTCATATGCGTATAGTCCACGGTATAGCCTTAGAGCCCGTGTGTTTCCCCGGCAGACTTCTGCCTTCCAAGAGGGTTTTAATCACCTCAAATTTCTCCATATACACCTAAATGGATGCTATGTGTGTATTTGCTCCCGAGGCCTCCTTCGGGAAGGATGGGGCTTCCGCAGCGTCCCTGTTCCAAGCGAACGGGTACGTTTTCCCAGTGTTATCCAATCTCACCCAGTGAGGTAGTGCTTTGACAATGGTGAGTGGAACTACTTGTTCCGAGCCCCGGCCTACACCTAATAGGGGCGCAGGCGGCTCACACAGGGAACTGCAAGGGGCAGCACCCATGGCGCTTTGGTAGGGATCCCATTTTTGTCGGTCACCGACATGGCGTCGAGAGTGACCGACTGAAAGGGAACGTCTCGGTTACGTATGGTAACCCTCGTTCCCTGAAGGAGGGAACGGAGACGCCACGTCCCGTCGCCATGGTTACTGTACCGCCGCTGAGCTGCCGGGTCTCCGGCTCGGCTCCTCAGCGAAAAGCTGGTATGCATTGCACCTGCTGCCTTCTTATACTCACGCTGTGATCAGCGGCAGCTGGATGCAATAATTGCATGCCAATGTGCATTGGCTCGTTTAGTTTACACCTCGAAGTAGATTGGTCTATCGAAGTGATATCCCATTTTCGTCGGTCACCGACGTGGCGTCTCCGTTCCCTCCTTCAGGGAACGAGGGTTACCATACGTAACCGAGACGTTTTTCTGCATGAAGAGGTGAAAAAAAATAACTAATCCATTACCAGCCACACCAAACGACCTCAAACACCACAAACCAGAAGAACTTCATTGTGCATTGATCTCTAGCACATTCACAAATGTACCTCTTAGATACATCAGTTAATATTTTATGGAGTTAATAGTTTGTCAGTCTGTAGAGGTTCTGCAATTATGCATGGCCAGTCAGTGGAGATGATTAAAACTGGTTAAAGTGTCAGAAGACAAGGGAATTAACTAAAAGTCTTTAATTATACTTCATGGACATTAATCATGCCAAGAGTTGAGCCTCATTTCCTAGGCATTTTAATCTTCTTCACGATGTGACTAGCTGTCCAGAGAGAGTCCTAGGTGCATGACAAAAACCTGAGCACGCAGCTGCTGTTTATGTGCCAGGCATTTTTGTCTTTTACTGTTTGAATCATACTCTTTTTGGTCTCACAAATACAACATTGAGTTTCAAAATATCCCTTACCAAGAGAAAACAGTAGCAAATGTGTTGCATGATTTTGACAGATTGCAAGGAATGGCTCACACAAAAATGCAATTTTATCATTCATGCACTATTTTGTCCCTCCCAACCAGTGTGACTTTTTTTCTGTAGAACATAAAAGGTGAACTTTTGATTCTGAGTTTCAAAAAGGACAAGCAAACACAATAAAAGCATGATGAAAATGCCCCATATAACTTGTGTACGATACTTCAAGTCTTCTAAGATAAGAACCTTTTTGTAAGAAACAGACCTATATTTAGCTCCACTGATCTGTTAACTGCTGCAGTCAGATTGTGAGTTGAATTAGGGAACTGGATCAGTGTGGTTTTGAACAAATATTTCACTCTTTTGTGAAGTGGATCAACAGATTCATTTGACAAGATCCAACTCAAAGGAGTGGATTTTCAGTGAAAATTTCTGTTTACATTTACACATTAGGCAAACGCTTTTATCCAAAATAACACATTGCATTCAAGGTATTTTAGGAACCTGAAGCAAGAATGGGATGGAGGGTGTTACTGTTCCAAGCAAAGGTATGAATTTGTTTCCTAATGTTCACCAACTCATAATTGCAGCTGGCAAACATATATTGGAGACAATTAGTATGCCTGTCTCGGCTGCCTACAAAATATTGCTTCCCTAACTCACTGTGACACTCTAGCTTTCTTTGATGCGCTCCCATCTAATTAACTCACCTGCGCAAACCTCAGTGGATTAATTCTTTTTGAGGATGACAAAAAAGTACTCTTGATTTTTACAGCAAATGTATTAAGAAGATGCATTTATTAAAATGCATGATTGGGCTCAAAGCATATATGAATCATTTAAGCATGTAAACATCACTCCTTTGATCAAATCATACAGGTCTGCCGGCAAAGCTTCGTTTATAGTTTAATTGCGGTGGTGGATGGTTTTTTCAAATGAATCACTGCTTTCAAAAAAAAAAAAAAAAAACTTTTCAGAAGAACTTTTTTTTTTATCAGTTCCTCTTGATTGCTCTTCCTTGGTCTGGCCGCATTTACTTTATGCCACTCATTTTGAATACAGTAATTTGAATCTCATTGGTGTGCTAGGGATTTTTGATATGCAAGTAGACTTAACTGAATTCCAAGGTCATCTGAACAGTGAAACCTTGACATCTCTCCTATTCTCTTTGCTTGCTTTAATCCTCATAGACAATTACTGATGCACTTAAAATCCATTTGCATCACATCATGCAAAACAATTATAGGTTTATTCCATTATTACAACTATACTGAATGCAAAGCTTTTGGTGTTTTTGAGCATTTGAATTAAAGTTTTGATTTATTTTTGTGACATATTAATGGGATGGTAGCTTCTGACTCCTTGGTTTTGGTGATGTTTTTTAAACCTTTAATCCATCTGACACAGAATCAGCCAGCCCTTAGACCTTCACTGTCATCTTACTGCTGCTCAGACCAAGAGAGGTGAAACAAAATAATCCTCCTGGCAGCTCATGATGAGGAGAACCCAATGCTTATGGTCTTCTGTGCTTGCACCAGGGATCTTTGAGGTGCAGATGTGACAAAAAGACAAAAGACAATGACTTTACAGCACCACATAGGTCAAAATTCATTTTCCTGCCACAATGAAGCAGGAAAAAGGACACTCATGGACACTTTTCTTGTCTGACCATAGGGGTATTAACTTATTAATTCGATAGGCTTGTACCTACTGAAATGTATACACACAGTTCACTGCAGTGTCCAGGTGAAATTTTTACTAGTGGCAGTAAAAAAATAAAAATAAATAAATAAAAAACTATTAATCATTTTTACACAAATTATGATTACAGAGGCAGATTATCAATTAATAAAGACCTATTTTGCAGGGTTCCTTGCACAATACTATTAACCTCAAAACAGTTTTACTATAGAGTATGTGTTTAACGTTTGGAACACATTACCAGCTCCATATGTATGACTTTTCTGACCAGGTAAACTTGCTTTTTGGCTCACCTGGTGCAACATTGCTGTTGATTCATAAGTCATGATAAAAAAAGCTTAAAGACTTGCAAAAGCCAGCTGAGATGACATTTGCATTTTCCAAGTTTATATATATATATCACATGGCAGTTATATATATATATATATATACATATATATATATATATATACACTCACCTAAAGGATTATTAGGAACACCTGTTCAATTTCTCATTAATGCAATTATCTAATCAACCAATCACATGGCAGTTGCTTCAATGCATTTAGGGGTGTGGTCCTGGTCAAGACAATCTCCTGAACTCCAAACTGAATGTCAGAATGGGAAATAAAGGTGATTTAAGCAATTTTAGCGTGGCATGGTTGTTGGTGCCAGACGGGCCGGTCTGAGTATTTCACAATCTGCTCAGTTAATGGGATTTTCACGCACAACCATTTCTAGGGTTTACAAAGAATGGTGTGAAAAGGGAAAACCATCCAATATGCGGCAGTCCTGTGGGCGAAAATGCCTTGTTGATGCTAGAGGTCAGAGGAGAATGGGCCGACTGATTCAAGCTGATAGAAGAGCAACTTTGACTGAAATAACCACTCGTTACAACCGAGGTATGGAGCAAAGCATTTGTGAAGCCACAACACGCACAACCTTGAGGTGGATGGGCTACAATAGCAGAAGACCCCACCGGGTACCACTCATCTCCACTACAAATAGGAAAAAAAGGCTACAATTTGCACGAGCTCACAAAAATTGGACAGTTGAAGACTGGAAAAATGTTGCCTGGTCTGACATTCAGATGGTAGAGTCAGAATTGGGCGTAAACAGAATGAGAACATGGATCCATCATGCCTTGTTACCACTGTGTAGGCTGGTGGTGGTGGTGTAATGGTGTGGGGGATGTTTTCTTGGCACACTTTAGGCCCCTTAGTGCCAATTGGGCATCGTTTAAATGCCACGCCCTACCTGAGCATTGTTTCTGACCATGTCCATCCCTTTATGACCACCATGTACCCATCCTCTGATGGCTACTTCCAGCAG
The DNA here is from genome assembly GCF_018340385.1 of Cyprinus carpio. Taxonomy (NCBI): domain Eukaryota; kingdom Metazoa; phylum Chordata; class Actinopteri; order Cypriniformes; family Cyprinidae; genus Cyprinus; species Cyprinus carpio. The sequence goes on along the minus strand of NC_056577.1, from coordinate 22,479,033 downwards.
GATAATGCACCATGTCACAAAGCTCGAATCATTTCAAATTGGTTTCTTGAACATGACAATGAGTTCACTGTACTAAAATGGCCCCCACCAGATCTCAACCCAATAGAGCATCTTTGGGATGTGGTGGAACGGGACCTTCGTGCCCTGGATGTGCATCCCACAAATCTCCATCAACTGCAAGATGCTATCCTATCAATATGGCCAACATTTCTAAAGAATGCTTTCAGCACCTTGTTGAATCAATGCCACATAGAATTAAGGCAGTGCTGAAGGCGAAAGGGGGTCAAACACAGTATTAGTATGGTGTTCCTAATAATCCTTTAGGTGAGTGTATATACACACACACACACACACACACACACACACACACACACACACACACACACACACACACACACACACACACACACACACACACACACGCGTGCGCACACACACACACTTGCTTTTCATCCACATAACTCAGTAGCAGTGTACTGATCAGATGTGTACGTATACCTCTGAGAGTAAAGCTGACAGGGACATGCAGTCTATCTGGTGACAGATAAATAAATGATTTGCCAAATACAGTGTATGGTTTTCACTGATATCTTTCTGATATGTGTACTTTAGATTAAAAATGGAAGAGGATTTGTAACAAAAAAGAATATGCCATTCTGTCAGGTTTCTGGAACAGGAGTTAAGCTTCTCCCAACTGCAGTAAAACACACTCTAATGGACTCTCTGTCCTTGCAAATGCAATAGTATCTATGCACTACAAACTATATATACTATATATACGCGTTGAAAACAAATTTTGACCACTGCTAAGTGCCTAGGGCTGCTATTTGACACTTTTGCAGATGAAACTTTTGTATTTGGCAGAAAGGATGCTTGTTTCGGTGAACTGAGAAGTGAAATTAAGTTAACTACGTACAGGCTTGAAAGTTTTCAAGAGCGAAAACCACATTAAAATCATCTGTTCTGTGAGTCTCATACTGAAAATGGCTGGCATAGTGTACAAACCCAATCCAAAAAAGTTGGGACACTGTACAAATTGTGAATAAAAACAGAATGTAGTGATGTGGAAGTTTCAAATTTCAATATTTTATTCAGAATACAACATAGATGACATATCAAAAGTTTAAACTGAGAAAATGTATCATTTTAAGGGAAAAATAAGTTGATTTTAAATTTCATGGCATCAACACATCTCAAAAAAAGTTGGGACAAGGCCATGTTTACCACTGTGTGGCATCCCCTCTTCTTTTTATAACAGTCTGCAAACGTCTGGGGACTGAGGAGACAAGTTGCTCAAGTTTAGGAATATGAATATTGTCCCATTCTTGTCTAATACAGGCTTCTAGTTGCTCAACCGTCTTAGGTCTTCTTTGTCGCATCTTCCTCATTACGATGCTCCAAATGTTTTCTATGGGTGAAAGATCTGGACTGCAGGCTGCCCATTTCAGTACCCGGATCCTTCTTCTACGCAGCCATGATGTTGTAATTGATGCAGTATGTGGTCTGGCATTGCCATGTTGGAAAATGCAAGGTCTTCCCTGAAAGAGACGATATCTGGATGGGAGCATATGTTGTTCTAGAACTTGGATATACCTTTCAGCATTGATGGTGCCTTTCCAGATGTGTAAGCTGCCCATGCCACAAGCATTCATGCAACCCCATACCATCAGAGATGCAGGCTTCTGCTGAGCACTGATAACAACTTGGGTTGTCCTTGTCCTCTTTAGCCTGAATGACATGACATCCCAGTTTTCCAAAAAGAACTTCAAATTTTGATTCGTCTGACCACAGAACAGTTTTCTACTTTGCCACAGTCCATTTTAAATGAGCCTTGGCCCAGAGAAAACGCCTGCACTTCTGGATCATGTTTAGATATGGCTTCTTTTTTGACCTATAGAGTTTTAGCCGGCAACGACGAATGGCACGGTGGATTGTGTTCACCGACAATGTTTTCTGTAATTTCCATTACAGTAGCATTCCTGTATGTGATGCAGTGCCGTCTAAGGGCCTGAAGATCACGGGCATCCAGTATGGTTTTCCGGCCTTGACCCTTACGCACAGAGATTGTTCCAGATTCTCTGAATCTTTGGATGATATTATGCACTGTAGATTATGATAACTTCAAACTCTTTGCAATTTTTCTCTGAGAAACTCCTTTCTGATATTGCTCCACTATTTTTCGGCGCAGCATTGGGGGAATTGGTGATCCTCTGCCCATCTTGACTTCTGGGAGACACTGTCACTCTGACAGGCTCTTTTTATACACAATCATGTTGTCAGTTGACCTAATAAGTTGCAAAATGGTCCTCCAGCTGTTCCTTAAATGTACATTTAACTTTTCCTGCTTCTTATTGCTACCTGTCCCAACTTTTTTAGAATGTGTAGCTCTCATGAAATCCAAAATGAGCCAATATTTGGCATGACATTTCAAAATGTCTCACTTTCAACATTTGATATTTAATCTATATTCTATTATGAATAAAATATAAGTTTATGAGATTTGTAAATTATTCCATTCCTTTTTTACTCACAATTTGTACAGTGTCCCAACTTTTTTGGAATCGGGTTTGTATATAGAATGAAAAGATCTAGCTTAACACTGTTAGAAAAAGGACAAGAAAAGAAGAAGAAAAAAGAAAGGCTACAATATATTTACATTGAAAACAAAAGTATTCTAGCGTGATTTTGTTAGAGCTGCTTTAGAATGGCTTGTATGGTGTAAGATCTATGTCTCAAGACCAGGGGCGCCGGACAGGGGGAAATAGTGGAACGTGATCTTGCAAGCACGAACATACTAAATGTGATTTTGTGATCATGAACCCACCCACACATAGAATGGGATTTTTAAGGTTCCCCATAGCAAATTTAGTGCACAGGGCCCAAAATTCCTAGCGACGGCCCTGCTCAAGACTAAAAACGATACTCATCCCAAATGATGTTCTTAGCTCCCAATATCATCAATGGCAAGCACATTATTAAAGCTCTTAATTGACTGCCTTCTCTCGACTTTTATCCGTGCAACTGCCATGGCAATTTAATTTAATTTGAGTCATCGCAACTAGACTTTGCCAGGGAACTTCTTAATGCATTTGATGTTTCATTTCAAAGACAAATTCTGCTGCTGGTGTTTTATTTATTTTTGTTTCTTTCTGCTCTCTCTCCCAGGCAATGCATGAGCCTGATGAGCCAGGACTGATTTTAAAGGTTAGCATGTTCTTTTTCACAGGAGGTAATGCAAAACGTGTAGAAAATTATACAACAGTTTGTTTCAGCCCTCTAATCTTATTGAATAATGCTTATAGTACATTATAGTGTAGTATAGCATAGTGTAAGTAGACAAAGGCTTGCATCTAGTATAGAAGAGTTAATTATGTTTAGTTAATTATGCTCAACATTTTGGTATATATGTGGGCTGTTTGGAGTCTTCAGTGTTACACCGGTTCTCATTGAAGTAGTGGGATACAACTGAAAATAAGATTTTGCTCTGTGAGCAAACTCCTATAGTGTAACAGTACCAGTTTAATGTCTTTCAAATACAATTTCACAGTTGATTTGGAGCAAGACTGCCACTTCAGACAGTGAAGTAAATGGTATAAGTGGGAACCATTTCACTCAGAGACTCACAGGATCCTGAGATTTCTCACACTCGTCTTCCACAACGGCTGATATTCCAATAGGGTTGCAATCCAGAATGTCTCAAGTCAACTTCACACTGCTTTAAAAGGGGAACTGGAGAGTCAATAGTACCAATAGTATTAGAGTGAAATTACAGTCCTGCCACCATAATCTCCTTAAAATGAATCTCCTCTGGTTCTGTACACGCAGCATCTGAAGGCCACAAACTGCACGGGGACATTAGACTATGGCTTTATTAGGAAGTCTGAAAATCACAGATTTGTGGATATTTTTCAGATATACATCCGCATATCCACAAACATGACACCGTTGAATACGTTCCTTGAGTACTTAAAGAAATAGAACTAACAATTTAACATTTTGTGTTCCAATGGACATTTTTCTTATATTTCATATTTGAATTAAGTTTCTTTGATCTTTGATCATAAATAGCAGTCCTTACTCCAGTCGTCAATGTCACGTGGTCCTTCAGAAAGAATTCTAATATGCTGACTTATTGATCAATAAATATTATTATTCATATTATTTATTATTATTTAAAAAAAAATACAATATATAAAAAAATCTGGAGACTGTGATGCATTTTTTTCAGTATTCTTTGATGAATAAAAGTGAATAGTATTTGACATAGAACATTATTAACATTGTAAGATTATAATGTCTTTACTGTCACTTTTGATAAATTTACTTGAATTGATCAATTTAATTTGATTTTTAAAAAGTATTGTTATTAATTAACTACTTATCATTATTATTATTATTATTATTATTATTATTATTATTATTATTATTATTATTTACTTTTTTAATTTATTTGTTAATTTTATGCCAACCGAACTGCAAATGACTGAACTGAATGCAGCTATAAAGCAATCTATGAGTGCCATCTCACACTTTTTTTGTTTTGTTTTTGACAACGACAACAACAAAAAACTTCCATGGTGCCAAGCATATGCTGTAATGGACATATGCAATAACTCTTTACAAACTTTATTTTTTTATTAAACATTTAATTCTGTTACACATGGGAAAATATGGCTGATTTAGAGTAGAAACTAAAGTAATATGTTTTGTGTCCCTAGATAATGCTGGTCTGAAAATACTGACGTTGTCACTTAGGTGTGGGCAGGTGTGTACCTTTTAGGCACATCATAAAATGGCATTTGGTATTGTTGACAATGCTTGGCATGACACAAAATGAAATGACACTCATATGTCATTTGATGTGTTTAGCCAAGCTTTTGCCAAGTCTTTTATCAATATGAGAAGTCACTCTATTTAATTAGTTTCATTCATTTGATGGATATGTTTACACATCCCATGAGATCATTGGATTCAGTCTATTTTAACAGTTTACTACAATTCTAAATAATTCGTTTCACTAAACAAATTCATTCTGATAATATGTGTCTGTTTACATGGCATTACAGGGAATAGTTTTCTGCCAGCTCAGAGTAATTTGTGTTTGTCACGATCTGCAGCATGGAAGCACAGCATTTTGGATGACCACAATGAGAAGTTAGCAATTACTAAAAGAACAAAAAGTTCTCTATCAAGACTCGGGACAGTTCCTTGGGACCATATGCTTCACAGCCCTGTCTGTCCCTGCATCAGGAATTAAGCAGGATAATAACCTGATATGCCAAACTGCCCTTATTGGCCAGAGGCTGAGAAGATTCAACCAGTCCATATGGCATCACCAGACATGCCACATAATATCTGTGTAAAACAGTGTTTCAAATTCCTGTTATCAAATATCAACATTTTTAAAATGCAAAGCTCAGTTTCCCTTTAGTGGTTTCCTGGAAGCATATTTCTGTGCACCTTTTTTTCCCCCATTACTGAACTGAAGACTCAAAAATTATTAGCAGAAACCTACTGAGAACATGAAGAATAGGCTATAAGGCAACTGTCTCTAGCTCAGTACTGCATGGCCGATGAAGGGTCAAGAAACATGCAGTGGGAACTAGAACTATTCGGGTTCCGGTTACTGCGTTGTTATTCTGCATACAGGAAATGTAATATGTTAATAGCTGGATGCTAATGTCAATACAGCCAAAGATACTTGGCCTCAGAAGAAATGCACCATACAATGATAAGAAGATCAAAAGATATGTTGTAAAAATAAAGGAAATTAAAAATTAACTGATAATAGAACCAATTAAAAAGACCACAAACACAACATATGAGTTAAAGTGTATTTCACAAATACAGCTGGCAATAATCAGTATGCCAGTTATAAAAGAACTGCCATTGAATGACATATGTGTGATGAACAGAAAAATCCCTTGCTATCTTCAAAAAACTACCAGAAACCGCTCTTCTGGGAACTTTAAATAAAAATATGCATACATTTACATTTTAAAAGGTGTATATATATTTTTATTTATTCTTATTTTTCTCTCTATTTCTCATCTACACAACCAACTCTTCAGGATGGCACTATTCCCATGTGAGAGCATTATCTGAAGGTTATGAAATCTATCACAACCAAATTGTTGGTTTTTTTTTTCTTTTTTTTTTTTTTCTTTTTGTCAGCCAGCACCACCACAAGGGGGATATATTACATGCAGAGGACCTTTTACAGCAGGGGTTCCCAACATTTTTGCTCAGCTGAACCCACATGCCTTACTTGGACTGCCTCCTGCGATTCCTAAGTAATGTTAACGGTTCAGTAAATATAATGAATTTCACAGCCTAGCATAATCACTTTATTCGCAATTTAAAATAATACTATATTGCAACTTTTTGATATTACGGTATGTAAAATGTTTTAATTTAATGTGACATTGGCATTAAACTACCATCTTTAAATTACGCAGCCAAAAGAAAATAAGATGTATGATTTTCACGACAACGGCAAAATTCAAAGTGGCTCGGATGTGGCATTTCTTTTGCACAGAGCCAAAGGCGCATCATAGACAACTCTGACACTCAGGGAAGAAACTTGTCAAATATGAGTTGGCATATTTTAGAGTGCCTTTTGTGCAGCTTTACATACTGAAGCTGCCTAATTTGTAGAGTTTGCAAAATTTGGTGCTGGCACAGAGCTGCTTTGACTCAACTGTGTACAGATGGCTTATCAGAATCACACAAACCCCCTGCAGTTCCATCACAAGCCCCTAAGGGTTTGGGAATAACTGGCTGAGAATCCCTGTTTAAAAGAATAGCCATCACATAGGCTTCCCATAACAGTGGACAACTTGAGAATTTATCACAAATGCCTTTCAGAAACTGTTCAGCTGAGACTGAAGTTTGTTAATTTACCAACTACTGCAGGAGAATGCAAACTGAATGCTGAAATGTTTGAGTCAATTGTAGCATATAATCACTGATAAAGAAGGCCTAACACTTTATTTTTACACAAATGACTCCCTTTCTTCGTTCCACCTGTCACAGAAAACATGCAGACAAATCCAATTCCACCAAATGATTCATTTATAGTATCTTCAAAATAAAAAGATGAAAAATCCTGTCTTTCACACTTCACCATTATCCTCTTTGTGCGGATGATGGTATGAGGGGATATCCCCTGCCAGGCTTGTCTTCTCTGATCAGAAAGCTTGGAGATGTTCTCCCTTCACTTTGATGGACTCCGACAGAGCAGCAATGACATCTGCGTGTTGCACACTATGAACAATGATCTTTCTTCAGGCATGGCGACGATGTGAATAATGGCAACATTTCTGAAGTATTATAAAACTGATGCATTTCTGGGACACTTCTAGACTACTGGCAATACAAAATTTTCTCATCAGCTCATGCACATGCATATGCTTAACTATGCATATATAAAATAATTTAGCAGGGATGTGCAGTCAATATAAGCTATGAATGCTTTGCATTCATAAGCCATATAAGAGAAAGAGTCTGGGAACTGGCTAATTAATACCAGTATTAACATTACTATGAATTTATTTACCATTGAGGCGTAACATAAAGCTTACGTGATAAAATGTTGGGAATCTAACTGTCCCCAATTTATTTATTTGCCAAAAAACTGTAATTTTCTGCAAATCCGTGCCAGTTAAAGAGGGATTTGGGTGAGTGGACCCACAACAGCTTCGGTGTCTATGCCCTATTGTTATGAATCATCATTACTGTTCTATGTTCTCATCGGTTTGTTGGCATGTGGGTCATTTTATATGCAAGAAAAGCTGTCTGCGAATTGCTCTCCCCTAGCGTGCCTAAATCAAATGAAAAATATTCTATATTTTCATGTTTTCTCAAACAAATCAAATTTTAAAGTCTACTGAAAACAAATCTTCTTACATTTTTTGGCATAGACAAAGTAGGATGAAGGTGCACTTTATTGGCAACATACTTAAGCAAACTAATCAAAGTGAAAATTTCTGAGGATTTTTATTGTTCCAATTGTTTTTCCTTGCCTGATAAATGGGGAAACATTTTGCCGAATTAACAAGCAATGTTTCCAAAGTTACTAGTCAGAAATAATTACTAGCTAGGAAAATTATTAAAAAAAATCCTTACCTTAGAAAATCACAATATAATGCGATTAATTATTATTATATATTATTATATAATTATTATATAATGAGAAAGTTCCCTGAAGAAGCAAACTTGAGAAAAGCCTCAGAGAGGGCAATAATCACTTTCAGGGGGCAACAGAGTTCAATAGCTGAAAGGGATTATGGAGCATGATTCAACCATATCGAGAGCTCTGAAAAAACTTGCCCGTGCGGAAGGCCACTGGTCTGTGAGTGTGTTTCTCTATGAGCATAAGGGAAGTGCTTTCAGATTAGACCAAGATTGAGCTTTTTAGCCAAATTCAAAGCAATTGATGTGACACTAACTTAACCCTGCCCAAATCACGCAGTAAACTATACTTATATGATTGTTTACTGTTTAAAATACAGGTTTGCAATGATTTAAAATATTTTGTTTCTTAAATATTTATTTATTTATTTTTTATTTTTTTGCACTGTGGTAATTGCTAACTGCTGCAGCCAGGCAACCATTTGGTGTATTCATTTATACCTGTTCACACACACATGCTGTAATCGCTATGCATTTAAGGTAAATAACCATTTTCAGGAAAAGAATGGAATTTTACTGTGGTCTGATCTTTAGTTTCTTTCGTAAATAAACATTTTCAAGAATACAACCCATATTTAACATGTCCTAAAGGTATGTTTTAGCCAATCTCATCTTGGCAAGGCATAAAAGGAGCACTTACCTTTCTGCCTCACTGCACTAGGTTTACAAGCTGACCTCCACCATCCAACCATCTCTTGTGGTGCTGGTTCTGTGCTCTCGTTGCATGTCCTGCAGACATGTTTGGAGTCTTTAAGCTGTTACTTGTTTAAGACATAATACTGGGTTATTTCTGAAAAGCTAGTTCCTAGGCAGCAACTTCTGGACAGTTCACTTATTTAATTATATGAGGGATGTTATTAGAGCTCTGAGGACTGTTTAATAGGTTGAATAGCAATGACAAATGAGTCTTATAGAAAGTCTTTGGACCCATTTCCCATTTCAACAAATACTGCAACTGTGCTTCACAAACTAAATGGCACAAGAAATAAATTAGGAAACACAATCGTATTGAGAAACCATTCAAATTTGTACAAATCACTTTACCGATCACCAATTTCTCCTCCTCTGCTTCCATCATCTTCATCTGTCATATATTACCTGGAATACACTCTTAAAAAAAAAGGCTCTTTACAGCATCTATAATTCTGTGAACAACATTTAACATCCATGTAACCTTTCCATTGCACAAATGTTTTTTTATAGTGGAAAAGGATTCTTGACATGATTAAAATGTTCTCAACACTAAGACAAAAAACAGTTCTTTTAAGAACTGTTCACTGAAAGGTTCTTTGGAGAAGCCAATATGGTTCCTCCATGGCATGACTGTGAAGAAGAAAAGAAAAAAAAAAAACACTGCTGTACCCTTTATTTTTAAGAGTGTATATATGATTGCATTACCTAAAAAAAAAAAAAAAAAACGGTTGACCCATGTAATGGATTCGTATTTCATTGTTCCATCTACTTTATGTAACAAAATTATAATAATGCATTCATCATTATATCCCTTTTTTGTCCATTATTCCTCTCAACCAAAATTTGGTTCAGAAATCTGTCATTCCCTCCCTTTGCTTAAACAGCAGTTCAAAGAATCGTTTAAACACCCGAGTGAAGGCAAGGAGGTGGTTGTGAAGCTCCTTAGTCTGCGACAGGTTAAGAAGACTGCTGCAGGGTGATGAGCCCTTGAAAACAGTCTGTCGTAAGAGATTAAATAAAGCCTTATAATCAGATGTTTTAAATTGTGACAAGTCAAGCTTGTCATCCTTATTCAAAGTAAAAGACAATCTGCAGCAGTCCAGACAAAGACTGCTGTGACAGTTTGACAGTTCTTGCTCTGCTTTCTGAGTTTGCTCCATCTCAAACAACAGCATACTGCTACTCGTCACTCATCTTCTCACCATATTTTTTCTTATTAGTATAGTGCTTGCCTTGGCCAGAATAGGGGTAATCCAAATGTCCTGACAACATAATGAAAAAAGTCTCATTAAAAGATTTAAATAAAAAAATAAATAATAATAATAATAATAATTTGGCACCATTAAACCTTGAAAACACATAAAACTATGTGATTCCAATGTGTCCAAAAATCATAGAATTTTTATTACTAATCTTGGGGGGTTATTAATATTTTGTTATACAATATGGTTTACCTTGCTAATTATTTCAAGTCTTTGTCAATAAAGCACTCAGCAACAAGACTAATAGATTGTTGCATATACTTGCTGACAATTTTATTAATTTAACATTTAAAAAAAAAAAAACATTCTCAGGGTCTCCAAATACCTTTAAGAAATCAAAGTCTCATAGTCATGATGCAAAATTATGAACGTAACAATCCACTCTTCCATTTTCAATGGGCTATGTTGTTTAAAAAATGACTATAAATGTTATTAAATTGCTACCACTCTGTGAAGTAGCTCTGAGGATGTCTAGGCAAATTTCTAGAGGTTCACTCAGGGTTTCAAAGACATCTCTTCCTCTAGCTTTATTGCCACCCACATGAAGAGAAAAGATTAGTATTTTAGCTATACTGCATATCTGCAATTAGATATAGTCTTTAGGCCAGTTTCATGATTTAAAATAGCTAATTACAGAAACAGAGCAGCTCATTGTATCTCATGCTTGTTTAAACACATTAATTCTAACTGTGCTAATGAAGCCACTGGCTAATTGCTACATCAGCTGGTTTTCCCTGCAGTGCAAATAATTTAAGAGTATCTATTCAAGTGATCCTCAGTAAAGTCAGATAGTCAGAGCTGAAGTTAAGGTGCTACAGTATAATATATGCTTCTAATTGTACTTTTTTATGTAGGGCTATAAATAAGTAGAACAGAAAAGGTTTTTGACAACAGCTTAATTTGTCTCTGTACTGTTGTGGTGGAAGGAAACTTTAAGAAGTGACATAGTTATGTCCTCTGGCTCTTGTTATGAAGAACTTGTTACGACATCTATAGCTCACTGTTGGATATAAGAACAATTGGAAAATGTGTGGGCTGCTACTGCTGCATTGGATTATTGGACAGCATTCCCTCTTCGCTCGATTACCTAGCTCACTGGAATCTCTCTCTACATTCACCAATGAAAGCATGAAAATAATTGTACCCTTTGTGGTGTAGACAGCACAAAACACAAGTGTGGAGAAGCTTGACAATATCTTCTTTGTGCTTTATGCCATGACAGTTAAGATTAAGCCATACTGATCAAACAAAATACAGAAGCCATGCAGTACAGCCTTTTGCATTATGTATGCATAATGTTCTGCAAAATAAAACTGCAACTTTTGTCCTGCTTGTTCAACGTGACTGAATTTAATATTGATTAGACAAGCTTTTAATACAGAATACAAATTAAGATTATAAACATTGCAATTGAAAATCTAAGATTATCAATGGCACTACAAGTCTTCAATAATGTAAATGGGTCATTCCTGGGATTTGGTAACATTTCAACTTGTATAATAATAAAGGCGGTGTTTAGGAGATCACAATTAATGTTTTATTTTACATCTAATTCAGCAGCATGAGGAGATTTATGAGATGTTTAAAATAATAGTTCAAGCAAAAATGAAAATTTGCTGTAAATGTATTCAACCTCAGGCCATCCAAGATGTATGTGAGTTTGTTTCCTCATCAGAACAGATTTGGAGAAATTTAGCATTACATCACTAGCTCACCAAAGGATCCTCTGCAGTGAATGGGTGCCGTCAGAATGAGAGTCCAAACAGCTGACAGAATTATCATCATAATAGACAACACGACTCCAGTCAATCAAAGTTGCATGCTTGTAGGAAACAATCCATCAAGTCCATAATCTATAATAACTTTCAAATATGCTTTTGAATATTTATAACTTCTCCAGTGAAAAAGTACATCCCCTGTTGCTCTCTCACATCAAAATCAACAGACATATTTGTTAAAAACTGTTTTTGCTTGTAAAGTAGCATGATCTGTGCATATTTCTCCCCTGATTCAAACAAGATGTTTTATTCACCATGCAGGAGAAAGGAGTTGTGTCGATTAGTCGTGGATTACTGTGATGTTTTTATGAGCTGTTTGGTCCCTTATTCTGACGGCACCCATTCACTGCAGAGGATCCATTGGTGAGCAAATGATGTAATGCTAAATTAAGAAACAAAAAATAAACAATCTACATCTTGGATGACCTCAGGAAGAGTCAATTATTTCTTTAAAAATTTGAATCATGTCAATAAAAATACCATTAAGTTTAATGACAAGTTATATGGTTACTGAAGCAGTCAGATATCTAATATCTAAATATTTGAGGTCTATTTAGATTTACAAAATACAGTCGCTAATTAAATTCAAAGGTAAAATAAATAAATAAATTAATTAAAAGTGCCTACAAATATACTTGCTGAACTCATTGAAGGCCTCACAAGAGAACTCACTGACAGGTTCATCATGTAACATTTTTTATTTTTTTTTTTAATTACCTGTGCAATGGACTAATCAAGGAGTTCACCAGTGAAGCCTCTTGTGAGGTAATCAACAAAGTCATTGTTGACAAAATCAATAAATTTGCATGGTAATCAGGATTAGAGGTGACATTGCACAGCAATAGAATAGTACAATTCTGTGTGTATATCCTGCATTTAATTATTAATCTCATATGTGTTTTACAGGAGCAGGCTAATAATGAAAGAAAGAAATGCAGTAAGCATTTTTTTTTTGTCTTGAAAGAATTAACCACATCTACCATGACTACAACATCTTACTGCAGCCAATTCAACCTACCTGGAAAAAAACATAATCATCCATGCATGTCCTATAATAACACCCTTTCATGGCTTTAGAAAAGAAACAATTTCACAGTGATTGTCATTCTCAGCCCTTGAACCAAGTTGAAAGGAAAATTAAAGCTTTTTTCATTCCATTTTACTAAATTAACTAGCTGCTAAAAGCACATTATTCATATTTGAATGACACAACACATACAAAATCCACTAAAATAAACGAGCAATTATGTAACCAAGTGTAGCAAATGGTGATTATCTGAAATGGCCAAGTGTGTTTCATCTTCCAATTCTGTAATTATGTGTCATTCAGGAATTAAAAGCATCACTAATATGAGTTTAGTGGCATGTTCAATGATCTGTAAAAATGAAGTTGATGTTAAAAGTTGCTAAATAAATATTGTATTTTCAGAAATAATCAGTTTTTAATAGACAACCCAATACAGGACATATAATAGCTACTACACAAAACAGCAGATCACACTCTAAAATGTATGATAACAACACAACATTTGTCAAAATAAATAAATAAATAAATAAATAAATGAATAAAATATACAATTTGCATCTCCCAGCACGCCAAAGTCACACAGTTACCATGTGACCATCACCAAGGTTTTTCAAGGCACTTTCTAGACCAGGCAACTCTAGAAAGTGCCAGAGGGCTCTGAAATCAATGCATCAACATACAGTATATCCACGGCCTACAGCTTGCTCCAAAGTCTTCTCAAGTAGAAACATTTCACAATTCAAACTCACCCTTCAAGAAACCATGCATAAACAACATGCTTTTATAATAATGGACTTCCTGGAAACATTTCCAAGCAGAATAAAATACAGTAAATCCTCAGAATCAGTGTTTTGGGTGTCTTTCTTGCAGAGTTATTCTTTAAATACAAAGTGCCAATACAAATATGTTAACTTTGTGATCTTTCTTAATTTTTACTGAAACACCCAATTAACAGTTATGTCAATTGAGTCAATTAGGGTAAATAATTTTTGCTTGTGGCAGTGACAGAAACTAACCTCAGGATTGACACTGTTACATGATTGAATTTTGTGATTTTGTGAATCTCAGTGAATTTTAGAGCCTTGTATCACAAAATGTCACCCCGGTTTCATTATATGACTGGTTTTGGGACCAAAAGACCATTGCAAGGGCCAGAAGTGTCATGGATGACTGCACAAACAATTTGATGGCAAGCTGCTAAGTTTATTTCAAAGCTTTTTTTTTTTAAAAAAGAAAGATTGGTTTAAAATTGAGGAGAGATTATGTGAGATTATTTTAAAACCCATTTATATTATTTCTCCTCATGCTGGTCAAATGTTTGAGATAAAGATAGATTTTTAAAATGTTATTGAATTTCTCTTCTGCTTACCAAGGCTGTATTAATTTGATAAAAAAATACAGTAAACATAGTGAAATTGTATTAAATTAAAGTTAAAAATATTTCTTGGGTAGCAAATCTGCATATCAGAATGATTTCTGAAAGATTGTGATACTGAAGACTGGAGTAATGATGCTAAAAATTCAGCATGTCATCACATAAATAAATTACATTTTACTTGTTATTTTAAACTGTAATAATATTTCACTTGTTTTTTTGTTTTTTGTTTTTTTTTATAAATAAAATAAATACAGAATTTGTGAGAAGAAGATACATTCAAAATCATTTAAAGATTTTCTTACCAATCCTAACTTCTGATAGCATATTAGACTTCTTTTCAGAAGGATCATATGACACTAAATGTTGTTTTAATTGTAATAATATTTCACAATATTACTGTTCCTACTGTTTTTGAAGTAATTATAGCCTTGTTCAGCATAAGAGTCTTTAAAAAAATAAAAAATAAATAAAAAAATTAAAATGTCTCAATTATTCTAAATTCTAAATATTCACCACATATGATTTGCTAATAAATGCTGCTTTTCAGCTTAATTAACCAAATACACTTTCAGGTTCTTGTCTAGGGTGTCAAATGTCTCCACAAACTAGCTGTTTCCACCTCTCTATTGTTAATAACAGAGAAAAGCACTCAGCCATGACAATAGGTTAATTAAAAGTTGTTTTAATTAACCTTACCCAAGGGTCGGGGTTATAATGCTGTGTAACGACCCATTTGTCTTACATGTACAGTATAACATTTCAAGATTCTATAAATGTCGCCACATTGCTTTATTACGTTCAGATTAAACCAAAGGAAATAGCGGTGCAGAAAAGAGAGTGAAAGAGAAATGAGAAATCTGCTATTTTAGGGTGCAATTATCCTTAAAAAAAAAAAAAAAAAAAAAGCTAATAACACGTCTCAAAGGCATATGCTCATGTAGTTATCCATCCATGTGTGAGGTTTTATTTTGAAGCAATAATATGGAACAGCATTCTGAGTTTTAATCATTATCACAAAATGTTATTGTAATTTCACCAAATAGAGTGAAACATGGAGTCACGGCATGGGGAGTAATAAGAGAGAAGCTCCAGGTAAATCCAAGTAAAATAGGGCAGCTGCATCAGAGGATACTATATTAAGAAAAGGGTGACCACACAGACACAATGTGAACGTCTAGCCCAGTAACACTGGAAAATATCCCAACGGCACAGAAAGGTAAGGACAAGGCAAAAGAACAGCACCACAATCGTTTACAATCTCATAACCTTGCAATAACAGGACCATAATAATGCCCATGTATCATACTCAAATAAACAACACTTATGAATTTTCAAGTCGGTTCATTAAGGTTGATAATACATTGCTTCCTTTCATATCCAATCTCAAAATAATCAACAAAACATGCTTGCGCTGTACTAATGGGACTAATTAATATACAGCAGAATAAAGTACAAGCAGAAAACATGGCAGATATAAACAGGCTAAGTTAAAAGACTCCTGCCTTGAGCCTTGGCAAGGTGAAAGAGCATGCTGTGGACAGATTAAATATTTATTGAGGGATGTCATTAACATTTAGATCAGTTCATTAAACAACAAGATGCAGTAATGATAAAACAATTACGGCTGTTAATAGAACAAGATGTCTGAGGAAAAGGAAATAAATGAAATTATTTGTTCTTATGCTGTTTCAAATTATCACAGCCATTTCAAAGGTCATTGCCCTCTGTCCTTTGATAAAACCTGTGTATAATCTGCCGCACATGGTTACTGCTGTCATCAAGCAACAAATGCAAATAAACTGATTTACCATCAAATTTTATTGACGTCGGCTCACTATACATTGTATATATTGTTTGCACATTCCAGACAGACTGCCAGTCTGTGGATTAGTGCTGAGGATTTTTAGTGATCTTTTCTGTAGGCTCTATAGGAAAAGTGACAGAATTATTCGATAAATCACTAAAGCTGCGGTCACTTTGAGCATATGAATCTATTTTTGGACACTAAAATGGTTGTGATATGACATTACATTTAGCTGCATAATTGCTAAATAAATAAATAAATTTATTATATAACAAATAACAAATATATACCTGCACTTCCCTCCAACTGCAGCTTTAAAGTCTGTGTTATTTTAATTCAGATAAGAAGTATTAGCCCTCCATCAGTTACACATCTCCGCATGTGATTCAAATTTGCAGGTCAGAGTTCACCAAACCTGAACTTTGGAACAAAATGCGAAACAACTTACGTTTCCAGTGACCAAAGACATTTAACCGATTCATTCAAAAGCATACATTTCGAACATCTCAACCAATAGTGTTAGGTTGGGGCAGGACTACATATTTGTTCTGACCATTAAAAGACAGAGGAAGTGTTCAGAAAACATTTAAAAAGTATTTATTTATTTATTTCCCATTCCATTTGGTGGCACTAGTAGAGCAGACAAAAACAGATTCAGCTTTAGGGGGTGTTTACACAACACCATTTTCATTTTCAAATAATAATGAAAAAGTTTTAATGAGTTTTGGTCATTCATTTACATGACAATGGTGTTTTAGGGGCCAGAAACACAAACTTTAAAAATGTGTTTCAAAGTGCAAGTTTTTGGAAAATAAACCATTATCATCTCTGTGTATACTACAAAAATGTGAATAAGAGCGGTCATGTCATGCATATGAGTGTTACATGTTCAGTCTACAGGAATGTTTATTTGTGCAGTCACGTAATGTTTCTTTACAAAATGACATTGCAAACAACTGGCCTAACAACTGCATAATACAGCCTTTTCAGTTCTGTGTGAATGGGGATCATTTTGACAGCGTTGTTGCCTGTAGACTAATTTTTTTCAAAATGTAAAGTAAAAACTTTTCAGTTTTTATTGCAATCGTTATCATGTAAACATATTTTTAAATACCCGATTTGGATTTACACAGATTTGACAAATCAAAAACATTTATTCAACTGCACATTTTCACACTGGTGCTCATAATCGAGGTTGAACTTTGCTGTAGTGCGCTTGCTCCATTATACGCAAACACTTAATTTGTCATGCAAGAGCTAGGGCCCTCTACAAAATGGTAGAGCTACTCTGCACAGCAACTGATGAATGTATTTACCCTTTCAGTAAAGAATCCCATTTCCACTCCTTTATTATTATATATTATTTACCTCTTTTATTGTGAGTCTGATTTATCTCTAGGCTACTTGAATAAAGGTTTACACTGTGCTTGGCATTGAGATGTGAATTCCACATCTACAAATCATTCATGCAAATATTCCCCTTGTTAAATTCTTAACCAATTGACTTTCTGTCTGCTAGAGTCTTTTAACAGCAACTGAAGCCACTGCACACATTAAAGTCTTTAAGTCATATTCTGCTCCGAGGAAATAGAAGAATGCAGTGGGATCTGTCTGCTTCCCATGAAATAATTTGTTGACCAGCAACACCGAAATTCACAGTTAATACCAAAAAGAATGAACTCTCTATTACTACCCTTGAGTCAGCCATGGGGGTTTGACAAACACCATCTGTTGAGTAATAACAACAACATTTTTCTCACAGTTTGAATGCTGGCTACATAATGGTAATATGAACAGGAACAATAAAATATATAATTAAGGCAGGGACATGAAGTTCTGTAATGTGTATAAAAAGTCTGTGATGGATGCATAATACATATGAATTAAAACAGAGATTATGGTCATGCAGAAAAGAGACAAACAAAGTAAAAGTGTCTGATAGCTTCTAAACTTTCACTTAACAAAACGTCTCTATCTTTTGGTCTGCTGCATCTTTGGACAAAATCTATTAATCTTTCACCATTTGATATACTTTTTCCCCCTCCTCAAATGTCATTATTCTTTAAGTAAAACACTCCCAGTTGTTCTAAAAATGTGAAAGTGAAAAGTCCAAAGAATTGCATTTGTCCAAGTCTAAGAAACTAACATCTGTCCCAATTTTCCCTTTTAAATATTTTGCTTTGCTTCTGTGCATCAAAGTCCAATAACAGTCAAGTTCCCCATTTGATTTTGTAGATCCACCTGATGTAGCTATCTTTCAGTCACTAATTAGACAAGTTAATGAGTTTCTAATGTTTGTGGGTGGGGGAGGGTCAAAGAAGAGCAACAAAAAACACAACAGTTTGAATCACTATACAATAAATAAAATGTATGCTGAAGAATAGATAAAAATGATAAAAATAGATAAAAATGACAATTACTGAAATAATGTAGGTAGTTTCCAGCAAGGAATGTCATGTTCTTTTAAAAACATGGCATCTTTAAATGTAAATTAAAAAAATAAAAATAAAAATAATAATGATAATAAATAAAGAAAAAAACCTAATACACATACAACATTTATAAAATCTATATTGTTAATACTGTAGCATCTACATACAAAGTATATTCAGTATCTGATAAAATGTATTCTTAAATGTAATGTAGTTTTTTTTTTTTTTTAACAAACATAATCATGAATCACTTGTTTGATTTTCATAAATAATAATTTTTAAAAATCAAATGTGCATGGTACTTAACATAAACAAAAAAGCTAAACTAAATGGAAATAAAATGAGCACAAAACATACAAATACTAGAGACAGGATGGTCTATATTTTTCGAAACAACTTTTCTTCAAGAATTGCAAATGATAAAGGATGCAGTGAAATGTGGCTGATACTCCCATATACAGTTTTACGTTTACTTTAATTACAGGTGGGAAGTCTATCATTACCTTTCCTTCTTTTGGATTCTCTTACCCTGACATATAATGCCTGACAAGCTGGAGTCAAGCAACAGTTGGCAAGTTATATATATATACATTTTATTTTGCGTGCTGTGTGTGTTGAAGGATGCGTGTGTGTTTGGCCTGGCAGAGGCATTTTGTCAAAACATTCATCTCTTGGAATGCCAGTTGACTCTCTCTGTGCCCTTGAACAAACCATAAGGTGAGGTCAGCTGAGTCCTGCAGTGCTGTTTTGAGGTTTTTATTATTAGCATTGATAGCATATGTAATTAATTGCTTATGCACGCTGACCTTCTAGGTCTTTAGATGTGTAATAAAAAGGCTGCCTGCAGGGGCCCTCTGATGTAAAAGGTTCATAGAAGATTAAACAAACTATGATGTTCTGTATGATAGAAAACAAGGTCGACCCTGGAGACCTTTAGACAGAGAAAGAGAGATATAGAGAACCTGTGATAGCACAGTGTAGAGAAAGCTGTAGTGTATTTTGTTCCACCAATAGCGTGACAAATGGAAAGCTCTCCACAGCAGTTAACTTGACATCTTACTGAACAGATCTTTTCAGTTTCCTTAACTGATTATTGTATCTCTCCATGCCGGAACCCTTTACTATTTGATACAAGGAATTAATCTAGAATTCAAATTTATTTGTCAGCTTCTTATATTCTAAATCAACCCTTTAAGATTATACATACTAAATGGATATTTCTAAATATCTTTATATACACGCACACACACATACATCACCATTTATATGTTTGTGGATACTAAGTTTTTTTTATTTATTTTTTTATTAAAACAATACTTCAGCAAGGACATTTAATTGATGAAAAGTGACAAAGATTTATAATTATTATAATTGTTGTATTGTATAGACTTGTTACAAAATATTCAGATTTAATTTTGAACCTGTAAAGAATCTGGAAAATGTATCACAAAAATGTATTTAGATAATGTGTATGTAATAAGTATATATAATATATTATAATATATAATTAATATATATTTAATATTTGTATTACGTGTATTATAAGTCATTTGTCCATTGCAATAGAAGTTAATGTTAAAAAATAAATAAATAAATAATAATAATAAACACCATAATTTAAATGGGTCATCCATACACAATAATGGGTAAAGGCACATTCACACCAATGGGGAAAAAATCTAATTCTATGAGGGATGTCCACATCACAGCTATAACGTTATATCATTGGAATCACCTTCAGAACCTTTTTTTTTTAGTTAATGAATAATAAAATATATTTACAGCCCATCAGAATCTACCTGACAATAAAACGCTTGAGCAAGTTACAAATGAAGCAGCAAATGACAAAAACTGCAATGCTCTTTTAAAATAAAGAAAACTATATAATGCATTGGAGAGGATGCTAATATAATAACCGTTGTAGTTATCATTCTTGGTGTGAATGGGCTTTAAGAGTCAGAGGTGACTATAGTGGTTTGGATGTAACTTGCATTATGCATCTGAAATCTGGAAAACCTGTTTTAGTATACACACACACAAAAAATAAACAAATAAAAAGCTTTTTCCCCCATGGAAATATATGACTAACTA
>NC_056577.1:22345875-22453375 GCF_018340385.1 Cyprinus carpio | reverse complement strand
TCTGCTGCACTATTAGCACCGCTACATACTTCGTCATTTCACAATGACTGATTGCGCTTTATCGTTCACCACGTACGCACATTACAAGAATCACTCATTTCTAATACAGTATGTCACCTCTCATATTAAAACTCCAGAGATTTGTGATAGGAACGTATCTGCCTTCAAAGAAACTGCTCAGGGCAAACAGACCTCAACCCCATTAACCTAATTCATTTGAAAAACATGCCCCTGCTTACATTTTTGCCAAACTCTAAAAAACGTACATACAAATCTCTGTAGTTTCCAGCTGAAATGATCACTAGGGGCAGTAAAACACCAATAACTTTTATTTGTTTTCACAAAAATTATTAATATGGGGCAGGTTGTCGATAAATAAAGCTTAATTTCTCTAGGGTTCCTTGCACAATACAATGTTATGACCTCAAACACCTTTATCAAAGTGCACAATTTGTGTAATAATACACTTTGACGTTTACATCACATAATCAGCTCCATATGTTTGGTTATTATGTACGGCCAAATAAATAAATAAATAAATAAATAAATAAATAAAAAACCTGAAAAACTAAAATAAATTAATGAATATATATATATATATATTATATATATATATATATATATATATATATATATATATATATATATATATATATAATATATATATATATATATATACTTCATCTTTTTTATTACAGCTAGTAGTCAAGGGAACATTTCTCATTTTTTTTGTTTAGTTTTAACTTAAAAGTACTAAAATAACCAACTAAATAAACTAAAATGAATTAAGAAAAATTAATAAAAACACAGCAAAATTAATACAACTTTAAAGTTAAAATGAAACAAAATGTAAAAATTAAATCGTTCAACTATTATTTATATATATATATATATATATATATATATATATATGGATTAAAATATATATTCAATCTTGAATCTTGAATATATATATACAAGACTTTGGAGTGGCCTATTCAAAGTCCTGACCTGAATCCTATTGAGATGCTGTGGCATGACCTTAAAAAGGTGGTTCATGCTGGAAAACCCTCCAGTGTGGCTGAATTACAACAATTCTGCATAGATGAGTGGACCAAAAGTCCTCCACAGCGCTGTAACAGACTCATTGCAAGTTATCGCAAATGCTTGATTGCAGTTGTTGCTGCTAAGGGTGGCCCAACCAGTTACTAGGTTTAGGGGGCAAACACTTTTTCACACAGGGCCATGTAGTTTTGGATTTTGTTTTCCCTTAATAATAAAAACCGTAATTTAAAAACTGCATGTTGTGTTTACTTGTGTTATCTTTGACTAATATTTAAATTTGTTTGCTGATCTGAAACATTAAAGTGTGACAAACATGCAAAACCATAAGCAATCAGGATGGGAGCCAACACTTTTTTCACACCACTGTGTGTGTATATATACAGTATATATATATATATATATATATATATATATATATATATATACATACACACTCACCTAAAGGATTATTAGGAACACCATACTAATACTGTGTTTGACCCCCCATTCGCCTTCAGAACTGCCTTAATTCTACGTGGCATTGATTCAACAAGGTGCTGAAAGCATTCTTTAGAAATGTTGGCCCATATTGATAGGATAGCATCTTGCAGTTGATGGAGATTTGTGGGATGCACATCCAGGGCCAAAGCTCCCGTTCCACCACATCCCAAAGATGCTCTATTGGGTTGAGATCTGGTGACTGTGGGGGCCATTTTAGTACAGTGAACTCATTGTCATGTTCAAGAAACCAATTTGAAATGATTCGATATTTGTGACATGGTGCATTATCCTGCTGGAAGTAGCCATCAGAGGATGGGTACATGGTGGTCATAAAGGGATGGACATGGTCAGGAAACAATGCTCAGGTAGGGCGTGGCATTTAAACAATGCCCAATTGGCACTAAGGGGCCTAAAGTGTGCCAAGAAAAACATCCCCCACACCATTACACCACCACCACCAGCCTACACAGTGGTAACAAGGCATGATGGATCCATGTTCTCATTCTGTTTACGCCAAATTCTGACTCTACCATCTGAATGTCAGACCAGGCAACATTTTTCCAGTCTTCAACTGTCCAATTTTGGTGAGCTTGTGCAAATTGTAGCCTCTTTTTCCTATTTGTAGTGGAGATGAGTGGTACCCGGTGGGGTCTTCTGCTGTTGTAGCCCATCCGCCTCAAGGTTGTGCGTGTTGTGGCTTCACAAATGCTTTGCTGCATACCTCGGTTGTAACGAGTGGTTATTTCAGTCAAAGTTGCCCTTCTATCAGCTTGAATCAGTCGGCCCATTCTCCTCTGACCTCTAGCATCAACAAGGCATTTTCGCCCACAGGACTGCCGCATACTGCATGTTTTTCCCCTTTTCCACACCATTCTTTGTAAACCCTAGAAATGGTTGTGCGTGAAATTCCCAGTAACTGAGCAGATTGTGAAATACTCAGACCGGCCCGTCTGGCACCAACAACCATGCCAAGCTAAAATTGCTTAAATCACCTTTATTTCCCATTCTGACATTCAGTTTGGAGTTCAGGAGATTGTCTTGACCAGGACCACACCCCTAAATGCATTGAAGCAACTGCCATGTGATTGGTTGAGTAGATAATTACATTAATGAGAAATTGAACAGGTGTTCCTAACAATCCTTTAGGTGAGTGTGTGTGTATGTATATATATATACATATATATACATATATATATATATATATATATATATATATATATATATATATATATATATATATATATATATAGCAAAAAATGTTCTATTATGGTTTCAGATTTAGTTTTAGTTAAAGATAATAACCCAGAGTCAGGATAAAAAAAATAATAATAAAAAAAACTCATAGACTGGTAGAAGCAAGCTAAAATGGCATGGTTGCTTTAATGTTTTTTTATCTTTTTTGCTTTTGTTAACACTATCGGTTAGGTTTAGGGTAGGGTTTAGGTGGTATAATATTTTCAAATGCAACAAAGCATTACACTTTTAGCACCACTCATCTGGCATTTTGTGATACAGTAAATACAACAACCAACATAATAAACAATAAACAGATTCGCGTTGATCACACTCTGAAAGGGTCGCAAAACATGCAAGAAACAATGAAATATCATTTTGCAGAAATGTCGGCACAGCCATGTTTTTCCATTGAAACTGGGTTACTAACATCATGAAATAAAATTTTCTTCTTTAATTTTTCTCTCTTTAAATTGCATCTGGGAATTCACAAAAAGGTGTCGGTGCTAAACCAACATGCTGTGGCAGTTTAAATTGCAAGCACTCCTCTCGGTCTCTGAGGAAAGCATAGATGTTTGTTAGGTTAGCAGATAGCAGTCCCTGCTGAGGTTCTTATTGCACATGTGAGTCAGAGATTGGATTTTAGTTGCTTAGCATAATGGAAATAACAAGAGGTGTGATCAAGGCTAATATTTGACATCACCTTGACCTCCTGAACAAAGCCAGAACAATAAGCCAACATACTGTATTCTCTCAGGATCACTCCATACTACAAAGAATGTGTTGTGGCCCCAGGATATGGGAGGTATGATGTATTATAGGCATGCAGCATGAAGAGAACCTTTCCCATTAACAACCCGCTTTGTTTATAACAAATGCTACGTTTCTCGGCCGTAGCCATTGTGAACTTTCTTTCCACCCCGGCCACCGTTCCAGAGGGGCGCGTAGCATCTGCATAGCAGAATAAAAACTAGAGCATTCTCTCCATCTCATCCGTCTCATTAGTGATTAATTCTCAAGCCAAAAACAGTGACTTCCTCCTGCATTCATTTCCTAAGTAATGTGACACCTCCACAGAGCGACAGGGCGAACAGGCCTGAAAGTGCCCAAATGCTGAATTCTTTCCTGCTATAAATCATTAGCCATTAGGGACCTGTGGGGCTTAAACGACTTAAACAAATGAACTTGTCTGATTTAATAAGATCTTCAGTTACATCAATATGCTTCATGAAAGAATAAATTGGAGGGTGAGAGGAAAAAAAGGAAATTGTAGTAGGAACGCAGAGATTTCCCCATGCTTCACTGTTATCAACCCCTTGTACTAAGTGTAATTGCTTTCCATTTATGTTCATACATTTGCCAAGTACAATTTCAAGTTCACACAGTGACCTCAAGGGGCTGCAAGGCATTATATTACATAGAAACATCGTTATTCTCAAAAACAAGGGTTTTCATAAGGGTGTAACAATATATCGCAATACAAAATTATATCAAGTATCATGGATAGTAAATGAAAGCAAAGTCCCTTTAAGACAAGTCATGGCACTCGGAGGCTATCTTTGAAACGCCTCTCGGGCACCCAAGTGCAACTCTTATCGCTTTGAATGGGGAAACATCAAATTATATAAAACTGTTCACTAGGGCTGCGATTAAATTTCATATTTTAAATCACCAAAGAAATCTGATAACAACTCTGTCATAAATGTTGTTTATTTTGCTCAAATAGCGTTATAAAAAGCAAATTATTCAGGCTAGATCAGCCAGTGCGCATGCGCAGTCCTGAGGGCACGTCTCAGAACACTGACTGTTTCTATAGCAACCGGGACACTTCTAACATCAGCAGCAGTGACACGCTGACTTTACCGATTAGCAATTGGCTCCTTCATTCAGAAGGCGGGGCTTCCTGCGATTAAGCGGCCATATTGATCGTTGCATTTTCCCCATTCAAAACTATACAAGTGACACATCTTGGGTATTCTATAGTCTTTGATGAAAGTAAGATTTAATTTCCCATATGCAAATGTAATATATGCGCATATGAAATGTAAAAAATATACATGAAACCAATATGAATTTGGAACAATTTCATGTATGTTTGTGTGTATGTTTTTACATGTACAGTTAAAAGAAACATTTACAAATGTTAAAAGTTAAATGTTTCAAATCTAAAATATGGTGTAATACTGTCCAGCTTAGAGAAAATTTAAGCACAGGCTCATTTGGCTTGACATTTATCCTGCTTAAATTTGTTCTAAGAAACGCACATAACTTCATAAGTAGGCCTACTAAATTTTAATCTGTGAATATTAAATATTTTAACTACAGTGTTTTTCTTTCATTTCCCCCAACTGCAGCCATCAAATGTAACACATCAGTGAGGCAAAGCTGACGGCTATTTGCGAAAATGTGCTTTGATGCCTTTGTTTGATAACTTGTGGTTAAAGCTCCACTCAGCGGTCAAAAGCTGCAAATGCACTTTGCAGACACAGTGGCGGCGTTCACGGCGGTAGAAAGCACATTCAGGTTGGCCACGTACTGTACATAAACATACATATTTGAATTCCATTGTATTTCACATATACTTATGAAATACAATGAAATACAAATATGTATGTTTAAGTTTAAGCTCATACTGTATGTCATGTACATGCATCCATTCTAGAACGTCAATATGTGTTGATATTATACAAGTAAATAGAAAAGACTGACATGTATTTAAAAAAAAATATTACAAAAAATATATACCATACAGAATTATTTGTATGCATGTTGTTTTAATAAAGTTGCTTATATAAAGAAAATGCATATTGGATATGGCTGCTAAATATAATATACAAAAATCATTATGCAGATATTATTAACATATGTATACAATTTTGTAACGGGGATTTTATATACTGTATGTTATCAATGTTTATCTTTATCTACCCAAATGGGCATTGAATGCAACAAAAATGTGGGTGGGCCCAACATAGTTTAAGTGTAACTTTTATTCAGTGCTGTAACAAAGACTTTATGATGCCTTTAAAAGCAACAGGCAGTTATACCCCTACACATTCTGTTCATCTTGAATACAGAAAATATCAATTCATACAAGAAAAGTATTATTTATTATTATTATTTATTTATTTCATTATACTGATAGTATTAGCTGTGTAACAGTAACCGTTGTTACCTGCTGTATGTAAGTGTTAGTAGACTGTCAAGACTGTAAGAGACTCCTGAGGCAGGCTGCTGTAGATTTGTCCTGCTGGGGATACAGGCTCTTACTTAGAGCTTAAGGGGGTGTGTGTGTGTGTGTGTGTGCGTACGTGTGTGTGTCTGTGTGCAGGGGGTGGAATGCATGCTGGTAACCATGGTGATGGTGAGGTGCTAAGGCTCATTAGAGGAACACACACACAGAAGGTAGCGGGAGCTGCGGACTGGGTGTGTGTGCAATTGTCTGTCCATGGCAGGGAAGCAAGGGACTAAACAATGTGTTGAAGTGCTGTTAGGTGAAGAAAAAAGTTAATGTTTGCAGAATATAGCCTTCACACTCTTTCAATTGAACTGAAATGTAAGCCTTCAGCTGGCAATTTGTCCTTCCTGCTTCCCGGCCTGAAGCAGAAGCCCATCATGCTCTCATGATCCTGTCATATCTACTGTAATCCAAGCATTCTGCACTTTCTAGGCTTTTGCTCGGTACTGGCTGACGGTGGCATGGAAATGAGGGCCAGTGCATGTTTTTGTGTGTGCGTGTGTGTTTTTAATGCAAAAACTGCTTAGTATATATATATATATGCAGTATAGATTGCAGATTGTGACTTGTTCACAAAACTAGCACGTGAAAAGCATCCAGAAAATAAATGGACGGATATATATACAGGTCCTTCTCAAAAAAATAGCATATTGTGATAAAAGTTCATTATTTTCCATAATGTAATGATAAAAATTAAACTTTCATATATTTTAGATTCATTGCACACCAACTGAAATATTTCAGGTCTTTTATTGTTTTAATACTGATGATTTTGGCATACAGCTCATGAAAACCCAAAATTCCTATCTCAAAAAATTAGCATATCATGAAAAGGTTCTCTAAACGAGCTATTAACCTAATCATCTGAATCAACTTATTAACTCTAAACACCTGCAAAAGATTCCAGAGGCTTTTAAAAACTCCCAGCCTGGTTCATTACTCAAAACCGCAATCATGGGTAAGACTGCCGACCTGACTGCTGTCCAGAAGGCCATCATTGACACCCTCAAGGCACCTCAGTGGGAAGTCTGTGGGAAGGAAAAAGTGTGGCAAAAAACGCTGCAGAACGAGAAGAGGTGACCGGACCCTGAGGAAGATTGTGGAGAAGGACCGATTCCAGACCTTGGGGGACCTGCGGAAGCAGTGGACTGAGTCTGGAGTAGAAACATCCAGAGCCACCGTGCACAGGCGTGTGCTTTTGAACCAGAAACAGCGGCAGAAGCGCCTGACCTGGGCTACAGAGAAGCAGCACTGGACTGTTGCTCAGTGGTCCAAAGTACTTTTTTTTCGGATGAAAGCAAATTTTGCATGTCATTCGGAAATCAAGGTGCCCAGAGTCTGGAGGAAGACTGGGGAGAAGGAAATGCCAAAATGCCTGAAGTCCAGTGTCAAGTACCCACAGTCAGTGATGGTCTGGGGTGCCATGTCAGCTGCTGGTGTTGATCCACTGTGTTTTTTATCAAGGGCAGGGTCAATGCAGCTAGCTATCAGGAGATTTTGGAGCACTTCATGCTTCCATCTGCTGAAAAGCTTTATGGAGATGAAGATTTTGTTTTTCAGCACGACCTGGCACCTGCTCACAAAACCACTGGTAAATGGTTTACTGACCATGGTATTACTGTGCTCAATTGGCCTGCCAACTCTCCTGACCTTAACCCCATAGAGAATCTGTGGGGTATTGTGAAGAGAAAGTTGAGAGACGTAAGACCCAACACTCTGGATGAGCTTAAGGCCACTATCGAAGCATCCTGGGCCTCCAAAACACCTCAGCAGTGCCACAGGCTGATTGCCTCCATGCCACGCCGCATTGAAGCAGTCATTTCTGCAAAAGGATTCCCGACCAAGTATTGAGTGCATAACTGAACATAATTATTTGAAGGTTGACTTTTTTTGTATTAAAAACACTTTTCTTTTATTGGTCGGATGAAATATGCTAATTTTTTGAGATTTTGGGTTTTCATGAGCTGTATGCCAAAATCATCAGTATTAAGACACAATAAAAGACCTGAAATATTTCAGTTGGTGTGCAATGAATCTAAAATATATGAAAAGTTTAATTTTTTATCATTACATTATGGAAAATAATGAACTTTTATCACAATATGCTAATTTTTTGAGAAGGACGTATATATATATATATATATAGATAGATATATATATATATATATATATATATATATATATATAAAACAATATAAATAGTTTTACTAATGTTCTTCACATTGTTGTTCAAATTTACATTTATTTATTTATTTAGGATTTTTTTTTTTTTTTTTACAAAAAACTATTTCTACTAAATGCTGTTCTAATGGACTTTCTATTCACTTATGAATATTTAAAAATAGTATAATGGTTTCCACAAATATATTAAGCAGCACAACAGTTTTCAACAATAGTAATAATATGAAATGTTTCTGAAAGATTATGTGCATGACTATCTGATTTGCATAATACCCTTAGTTTCAATACAATGCAAGTAAATTCAACTTAACTAAATTCACCAATGTATGTTTATTATATAAACATTTATGAATAATACATAAGCATGTAGTCTCTTATGATACATTGTTATTCTTTGTTCATTTGATCGATTTTGATACTCTCCGTTGATGGTGTAGATCCTAAAATATTATATATCAATAATTTGAATTATGATTGTCAATAATAAATCGCATAGTCATTCTCAACGTTTCACAAAACTGATCAGTCTAAAGGTGCACTTTAGAAATTAAATAACAATGGAACAAATTAATCTTGCTGCAGTTTGTTTAGGGAAGATTGCCAAGTTAATTGGACAGTGTTAACTGAATTCCCTTCCTGTTTCTCACTACTTTCCACTCCCTTTTATTGCTATTGGAGGACAGGTCGAAAATGCTTATAAGGCATTTTGGTGTCACAACCCAAAACTGGCCGACACCACAAACACTGAATTCATTAAGTCACCCCTCCCTTACTGGGGCCACGTCAAATGATGGAAGATTCTCCCCGATGCCGCCACTTCCTTGATAGCTATCTAGTGTAATTAAACTTATAATTGCGATGCCAAGAAGCGCTTCTGCTCGTAATTGCATGGTGGAATCCTGACAAGACTAGCCAGTTACTAGAAGGTTGAATCTTAGGCATTTTAATTGACTGGGATAAGACATGGGTGAGATTCTTGTTGATAGTCTAAACTGCCAACACATCAAAAATAAAACAACAAAAATTCCTGAACAAATTTGGAAAAATAAAATCAAACAAAACAACCATTTGTTAATAAATGTCACTTTGAGTGAGGATATTCCCAAGCTGTAACCAATGTTCCCAGTGATACTCAAAATATAAATCATCAGCTTTGCCAGTAATGTATTAATATATTAACTTATCTGACATGTTAATTATTATAGCAAGAATACATTATAATTATATTAAAATTTAGATATTATTGGTGTGCAGAGAAAGATTAATCACAATGGTAGACTTACCACATATCAAATAACCAGATAAGTAAATCAATAAACACAAACTACAATAAATCTTTAAAAATGGGACAAAAAAAGAGCACTAGCAATGTTTATACATACTATAAAAAGGCAACATTTAAACATGTCCAAAAATAATAAATGATGGACAAATATTTGACTGTTCACCTGTTTAGCTGAGGATGTACTGTACAACCTGATGGCTGACAGAACAAAAGACTTCCTGTGTCTCTCTTTATAGCTCTCTGCTGCAATCAGATTGTTGCTGAATGCACCCTTCTGTCTGAGTAATGTGTCATGTAGTGCACAGAACACATTCTCAATATATGAGAATGACAGAATACATTTTTGCCAGACATTCTTCTTTATGTAATACTTTACAGTATCTCAAAGGAGACTCCAGTAAAAGAGAAAGCTATCCAGATGAGCTTGTTGAATTTACAATTATTTTGGTTATTCATATGAGGATGATAAAATGTATTTTTTTTAGTACACATCCTATTTCCCCTAATTATCTAGTAGACCACAGTGCTGGCAACACCAAGGTCATGAGATAAAATTCCAGGAAACACATCAACAGAGAAAATGTCTACCTTGAATTCATATATGTCCCTATGAATAAAAACATGCCAAGTGAGTAAATAAATGTTAGATGGAACTGACCACAACATAGGGTTAAAACATTTCCACAAGTGTAGTGCAGACTGGAAATGATAAAGGTTTTATATATATATATATATATATACTGTGTGTGTGTGTGTGTGTGTGTGTGTGTGTGTGTGTGTGTGTGTGTGTGTATATATATATATATATATATATATACTGCATATATGGACCATATGTGTATAGTTTTAAATGTGTGCAGATATTTTGCTATTGATTCTTGATGAGTTTCCCTGTTCATACAATAAAGATGTGATATTTTCCACTGTGGGAGTTTTCTGATGGTATACAATAAAATATTCAAAGACATGGAAATTAATGCAAATGCAATGTTCATAGCATAAGTCTATTTCATGTTAAATTTTGTATAGTGTTGGAATAAACTTTTTAATAAGGGCATTGAATAAAATATGGATTTGGCTTGAGTTTCAACGTGAAACAACAACTGGCTTGCTCCATATTTTACAGCAGTATTACCCTTACCACTGCCAGGCTTACACCACCTCATTTCACTTGAAACTCAAATCAATTCTGCAGCAAAAAAAAAAAAACATACTGGTTACTGACAAATACCATACTATAACAGTACACTCTTAAAAATAAACCCCCCGAAATAAAACCTTCAATGAATGAAAAAAAAAAAGAATTACTCATGTCATGTTTAGACTTGCAGGTTTGGTTCGATTAAAAATGAACTCAGGTGCAATTTATATGTTAGTGCGGTTCATTGCAATATGTGTGAATGCTGCCATTTGAATCTTGGTGTGCAGCAAACATCCCCTGAAAAGTAACTTTGGTGTGGTTCGACTGAAATATGAATGCAGTCTGGACCAAAGACATCTAAATAAAAACAAAAATAGGATGTAATGTCACAAGATGCGGCCGTAAAATAATAATAATAATAATTTAAAAAAAAATAGTTCCACTTGTCATAGGAGCTAGGATGACCATTACAGTTCAGTACTTTACATGCTTTGAAACCTCCATCTTCTTAGCTATTAATTTGTGTGTGCAACGGAGGAATTCTTGACACTATTTTGACTCCTTTACACATTTTATAAGCTAAGCTCTTTGTGAGTTTTTAACTGGTAAAAATAGCACCATATGTATTATTACAATTATACAACAAGCACATTTACCCCATTTGCAAAATATAAGTCATCAAAACTGTCCAGTTAGGTTGTGACCATATCCTTTTGCCTTTTTTTTTTTTTTTTTTTGGTATCTTCTGAACATTAAGCGAACCAGGACTAAATGAATCATTTACTTTTTTGGTCTGGACCAAAACAACCAAGGGAAATGAAAGCAAGTTAAAAAGTGAAGAACATTAAAAAATAAATAAATAAAAAATAAAAATCTTTAAGGAAACTTTATCCACTATAAAGAACCTTTTGTGTAATGAAAGGGTTTCATAGATGGTTAAAATATACCTTTTTTGTTTGAGAGTGGAGGCTAATCTAGAAAAAAAAAAAAAAAAAAGAAGGAAGTACAAATGTCTTTTAATGTAACGAATCCATAAAAACACGTTTTTGCCAAATTACTTTCAGGTACTTTCTTTCACAGAGCACTTGCTTTGAAGATTGTGGTTAACCAGCTCCATATAAGATCACTGTTCCACATCTTGCTGTAAAGGAACAAATTGAGGACAAATGTTAAACCTTAAAAAAAAAAACCTTTAACAATTCCATTTATTATGACCTGAATATGAGACCGTGCTAGTCTTACTTGGGATTTAAATTAGCCTACAACCAACTTTTATACCTTGGAAAATTAGATGATTAAAGTCGAGAGAAAAGGCTAGTGATGGGGGATGGGGGGATGGGAAGATGAAACAGTCCTAAGACAGAGGAATGTACTAGACTGAGAGAGCCTTTTCAGCTTCACTACACAGCACTCCTCTAAAAGAGCATAATCTCACAGTGCCCATACTCCCATGAGTCCACAGAGAGACTGTGCGCTGTGTTATACTGACAGTCAGGTGAAGAAGCTCTTGCAAACCTTGCTGTTATCATGATGTTCTTTGTATCGCTCTGTCTTCCTACTGAGAGAGAGAGAGAGAGAGAGAGAGAGAGAGAGAGAGAGAGAGAGCAGATAAATACTATATGGATACGGCAAGATGCATCATGCTATGTGGTTCAGATGTCTTTGCAGATGCTGAGAGAATGTCTGTAAATATGGTAGGACTATAGTTAAGATAAATATTTAGTATATGGAAAATTGTGAAATGAATCGTGTGGATACAGTATATAGAGTACTGTGAAAGTGAAAGCATTCAAATGAATCAATGTTTGTATTATAAACATGAAATGGAATCATCAAAAGACATGTCCTGTGTATATGAACTGACAATTTCTGAGAAATCCTGTCAGTTTTTTGATGAAGATAAAAGGTTTATTAGTGCTAAAAACAGATGACAATGTGACTGTACTTTATTGCTGTCTTCAGTTACATCAGAGACAGAGAAAGGGCATTTTATTATAATGAAGATGCCTCATTTTTACACAAAGTGGCCTACTGACAGGCAAAAAAAAAAAAAAAAAAAAAAAAAAAAAAACATAAAATCATCTAAAAATATTATTTTCCCAAACCCTAGGATTTTTATTCAGCTAAAACTGAGCTCTATGTATTGACACAATTCTATCCACATGCAATTTATCTTAAATTTGAATGCGGCAAATAAAAGCTTGTTAAATGCCACACATACTTATCCTTCAGTTTAACTTAAGCATATTTGAACAAGGGTTTCCCCATGTACTTTTTAAATAATATGAACATGCAAATTAAACCTTCGTCTAGGATTAAAAGATTTCTTTTATACCATATTAAAATTTCACTTTTAAACTGTACAACATCATTCAGTTCCCCTGTTGGATTTAGCCCAGACAGTGCACCACCTCTTTTTATTTGATATTAACTTACATAGACTGTATGCTTGATATATTTAGATCTATTTAATATTCATGAGTCATGCATCTTATTTGTGCAGGTCATTAATCAGACTTCTCTTACAGCAGATAGCTCAGGGTGATGGCCAAAGGGCCTTCCATCAGTTGGGAAAATTGCAGTTGGCCCAGGTGCACTCAGACTCAGCTGGTGTTAACGTCTATAGTTTACTCACTCCTGAAATAAACAGTACAGATAGAGTTCCCTTTCTGAAGTGGGTGTTGCAACCTAATCTGGAGTCAGAGTGCCATTCTTGATACTACTTTAGATTTGTCAGGATGATTTTACTCATAACCCACCTTTACAATATCAGATGCTAGAGCTCTTAGTGATTCCCATTAGCTGATGTAGCAGCTTAGTTGCCAGATACATTCTCTCTAAAGCTAGTTCTTACAGTACCTTTTGCTATGTGACAGGAACACTTTCAAAGAAAATAATAAAGTGTTTTACATTGGTCAGACTGTACATAGTGTAAAATATCAGTCTACCACAATGTATTCCCTCTCTTCCTTAAAAAAAAAAAAAAAAAAAAAAAAAAAAAAAAGGGTCCAGCTGGGGGGTTTTTGGGGGTCACTTAAAATGGAAGTGATTGAGGCCAATTGAAAAGTGTTAAAATAATCACAATACAACAAAACATTAACAATATGGTGATTAACTTTTCTGTGTAAAGTTATATCCAGTTTTACAACTTTGTCACCATGACTACACAACACCATGTCTAAAAGAACTGAAAAAAAAAAACCCCTCAAACAATACACAGTGGTAATTAACATTTTAAAAGTGGTAAAAGAGGCAATTAACTTTTTAAAAATTTTCCACAAATGCTGTTGATTGAACTTAACTTGTATTGAAACCAAAATATTCCATTAACGATGAAAATAAAACAAAACAGTGCCTACAGGGGTCAGATGGGTCATTTTGTGTACAAAAACAGTCTACCACAATTTATTTCCTTAATTTCTGAAAAAAAGACATAAAATTGGTTGTATATCCATTTTACTCTAATTTTACTTCCCATCAGAGATAAATTTAATCTGTACTACAAGATGAAAGGAGGCAAGCAAAAGCTTGGATGCTATCAACAGAAACATCATGTCCATCTGAATGTCATTTAGAGTTTATCTTTTCAGAGTAAATGTGACTTGTGGCACTGACTAACAGGGAACTTCCTCCCAAGTACTATCTTCCCTCGGTCACTCAACGTCAACCGTACCTCTGCTCTGAACAAAGCTCAAAGTTAAATCTAGAACAGCTGACACGGCATAGCCACAAGTCATTACGAACATATGAATATGAAATTAATTCAATGCAATGAGATGTCGCTTGGCTTTCGCATCCAGGCAATGCTATCCTTGAGCATCCCAGCGCATGTCTCATTTGTCATGTTCTTTCTCGCAGCCAAATTAAAAATTCAAGTGTGCATATCATTAACAGATCGCTCTGACAAAACAAGTTCATGTGCGTGCAATTCTCCGAGGTCACCTCTAGATACCTCTCGAAGTTATTACTTTGGGGTCACGTGTCATAATCAACTGTCTGGTGGTAGGACAGCAAGGAGGGCAAATTATTCAATTTATGTAGAGAGGTTAGATATACAACCTCAAAAACATGGCTTTGCTTTTAGTGTAATGTGTAGGGCAGGAACTTTGCTGCCATATTGCTGAGTGGCCCCAGGATCAAATCTTCGGAAATAGCTTCCAGCGGATCTGAAGCGACGTATATATATGAAAGAAGGTTACCTGGTCTCGTCTATGGAACAGGGAACCCAAGCACATACATTCAAATTGCTGTAAGCCTTTGATGTGCCTTTAATTGAGGAATATTGATAAAACAGTGTAAAGAAAGACTCAAGCTATGCAGTAATTCCTCTGGTAATTTTACTGTTATTGAGCTTCAGTCATTTATGCCTTGCAAAAGTGTTCAAAACAGAACTGTATTTCTATGGAAACACCTTTTCAGAATTGTCTATACTGTCCCCTTGAAAGTGAAGCACTTTAAACAAATCCAATCTGTGTTGTTGTTTGATCGTCCATTCTGCCTCCTCCAGGACCTCATCACAGAGCAAAAGATGGCTTCAGCACATAGTATTCAGACTTCAACAGACTCAATCAATGATCTTTGACTGTGGTATACAAAGCATGAACTATAACTTCCCTCCTGTTTCTTTACATTATTCACAATCTTCAGAGTCATATAGCTGGAGGGATTCTTATGTGTCCTCGAAGTCAGAGGGAATGTTCATTTTAGCACCATAAATGTTTTATTTATAGTCAGGTCAAAGTGCATTTCCAATATTGCCTTTGAGATAAACACAGATTTTGGAGCTTGATCCTCTGGCACAATTGTGGTTGTTGCTTAAATTGTTGTCGGCTTGTGACACAATGGGTTTTCAACCAGGAGTCAATATTTGTAACTAATCAGTGCCCTGGTTTACATTCCTTTCCAAATGTAAACACTGGCCAACAGGATATGAAGGGGACAATTTCCTGGAGCATGAAGGAACTTAGGAAGATACTTGTGAAAATAAATGATTTTTAATGAGTGAAGTACATCTCATGTGGTCATAATTATTGTGGTCATGTTCACTTTGCAGCCCTCTGTGGCTTAATTTAAATTCTGTTCAACTTCATCTTCATTATTCTCTCACTGTTCATGTTTACCAGTGATTAAAAATATTTAGAAGTAGGCGTGTTCATTATTCCAACACAGACTCTAGCTTATAGGTTTTAATTTGCCAATTTACAAGGAAAAATGAGAGAGAAGTTATGCTAATTGAGAACTTATGGCCTCATTTTGTATTCTATATATTATTCATGAATCCTCATTAGAATAGTCATAATTCTAATTAATGCAGTTGTTCGGCTTTTAAAAAATGGTTAAATTAAGATGTTGCCAGCTCTTCATCATAGTAAAGATAGTCGTGATTATAGCATGACCAAACTATCTCATTTATTATTTTTCAAAGTGAGTAGGCAAAACAGTTAAGAAGTCTTATTTCAAGCACTGTGCAGATATGTTGGAAAACATCCACACACTACAAAATCTAAGAAGTATAGTATACAGTTCTATTTTGAATTATTGCATTAATAGCATAATTAATGTTCTGTTTATATATATATATATATATATATATATATATATATATATATATATATATATATATATATATATATATATATATATATATATATATATATATATATATAATATATATATATATATATATATATATATATAGTATATTTATCAAGAATGCAGTAACAAATTTCATGTTTTTTTTTTTTTATTAGTATTATTTGTGAACTGATGTTCAGATGTTCTTTTTAATTGTCAAGTTATTTTCAGATCATCAGTCATCAGCCTCTATAAACACTGCAGGTGTCATGAAGGTCACAGACACAGAGATGTACCTTTAATTTCACTATTTAATGGACTGCTCACTAAAAAGTTTTCAAGTCATTTCAAGTTTGAATGTGACATGACAATGTGATAATAACTAAGTGGATGAGTTGTTTAGTAACTTTTTAATTAGTGTTTCTATTAACTCCATTTATTTATTCAGACAGATTTGTGGAAGCACAGGGTGCAAGCTGATTCATTTACGCGTGAAACAAAGAACTGTCTTCATTGAATCATTCACTCCATTGATTTGTTCAATAACACAACTACTGTTGCTCAAAGTCACACATCGGTTAATTACATTGTGGCTTTGTTTGGCAGAACAAAAATAGAAAAAATAGCTAACTGTCAATAGTCTGCCTAAAATGTTACTTGCCACAAAATTCATTCTAAGAAATAATTCTGGGCACACATGAATACCCTTAAACTGCTGTATAGGGTATTTATAACCTCAGCCATAGGGTCTTCCTACATTCATGAATACTACACACAGAACCCCTGTCTACACACCGAATGAGTGCAGGCAGGGTCCTGAGAGAGTAATAAAGACCTAATGATATATTAGGCTATAATTTATACAGCAAGTGTGTTACTGTGAGTGGGATTTAAAGCTCTAATTGAAGTGAACAATGTGTAATTTGCAATCTGAATGCTAAATTAGTCAAATCCCCTCCGAGCCTCATGCATTTGAAATAAGGGCCAGACTCATCGTCAAAAATTTTCCCGTTATTCAGCACTGCAGGACCACATTTTATAAATTTTTCTCATAAATCTCCACAATTCATAGTTGTAATACTAATATCTGTATAATCTAAATTACGATCACTTAATCATTTTCTATTCATGCATGACATATTTTGGCACATTTTTATGCAGTGGGCAAAAACCCAGATTGGAATCTTTTGAGGCCTGCCCTTTTTTTAACCCATAGTCGGGATAATCTGGGTGGATGGGGGTGGTTGTCAGGATAGCTTGCATATGTAGATAAGAGGAAGGGAAACAGGACTTGCTTCTGCTCTCCAGCAAGAACTGAATCTAAAGGTAAAGGGAAGATTATGGCAAAGAACGCCTGTGCCTTGCTAAAAGCAGATGCTACGTTGATCAAGCGCAATTGGGAGTGTTTGACAAACCCTTTCATTGTTTCATTTCAAATCTCTCTGATACAGTACCATTTTTTTCTTCATCTGTAACAAGAAGCAAGTGCTTTCAGTGTTATTGCACATTTGGCTTTTCAAGTCATGTCATTCAGGGGAGGAGTTCTTGCTCTTGTTGTTATCAGAAAATTAGAAATGGAGTCTGTGTGGGAGTCACAGATAAAGCACTGGAGAGCCTCAACAAGCATAATACCAAGTGCAGATGAATAGAAATACTCGTAGCATCAATTGTGTGCACTGTAAGTGGTGACATGTGGACCATTTGCTTTTATAATTGATGTATATCCCCAAAAAAATGATTTTCCGAGCCATGTATTCATGGTATACATAGATCCTAAAAAAGTGTTCAAAATAATAAAGATTTAAAAATAAAATAATCTATATGATGATGATGATTATAATAATGTATATTTTAATAGTCAATATAAAATATATTTTATATCCTGTCATTTTTTATTTTGGTGGGTCTCAAAATGTAAATTATTTAGAACTAAGATGTTAACTTCATTTTATGAAATCAAATAGTTTTTAAACATGCATTTCTTTTTTTTGTGTGTGTTAACATTTTTAGTGTACACAAATTAGAAAATAATTACTTACACAAACTCTTTCTAAACAAGAACAACTGTAAGCTGAGCTGTATTAGCTATTTCACTGTGTAGATGAAAATACTGTGCGTCAGTACAGCTTGATTGATTTTAAAATGTCTCTAATAATGTTAAAACTAAATATACAGCCTTGATTTGGAACATTTTGTATGTAACATTATTAGTCTCTGCAAACTACATGATCAAGAAGACAACTCAGCATTTTTAAACAATACTGAAGAACTTAATAACTAATAGACTTCTGCACAATCAAATCAACACCTCATAAAATGAAATTGCCCCTGCAGCAGATTGACATATTTAACATCAATCATGAGGGAATCATTAGGCTTTATTGATCATCCACTAGGTAAGCCAGAGCTATATCAATAACAGCAATTCTTAGGAAAGGTTTTCGAACACTGTGAAATGCGAGTACAGTAACAGAAATTTAGTCAGAAGGGAACAAATATGATACATATGAAGAGCAGCTGAAAGTAGCAGAGGATTCAATAACAATGCTTTCCTTGGGTAGAGTGATGGGAACATTTGCAAGTGACATTTGTTGTGAAAACACTGTTAGAAGGAGTGTTTTGAATTCATATTTTGTATTACAATGTAATGGCTATTTCTTTACTGGTACATTTAGACACTTAAAGTATGAACAGAAAAAAAAAAACTGTCAAATATATGTTTACTTTTCCAGGACTTATGCACTGACTCTGGGCTGTTCAGTGGCTCTGAGGAAAACGCTGTCAACAAAACATTAGCCAACCCTATGTTCATATATACATAATGGAGCTTATCTGAGTGCTCCTGGCATCCGCTTGCAGAATTGTTATCTGAGCCAAGTTTCCTAAGCATAAGAAACTTTCTGAAAATTCAGCAAAAAACACTCATGGTCCTTCTGTGGGATCCATTTCGTTCTGAGAGCACTCGCATTTAAATTAGACCAAGAATCCTGCTAATGAGGACAGCTCACAAAGACACATGGCTCAGTGTGACACCTGTCTAACTGCGCACATCTAAGGATCTGTCTCTTACACCCTTATTTATGCATTCATTCATTTTGTTTGTCACATTATTGCTATCAGCATGCACTGCGGTGCTGCCATGTCTAAGAGGGAAGTAAGCCCTTATTGAGCCCCCAATGGCTTTTGGGGGCTTCACTAAGAACACTTCAATCACCCTAACCCTTAGTGCTCCACAAAAAATCATGGGCCCTTTCTCTGAGGAGGCAGTGTCTGCATCACACTATTATTGGCCTATGATGTTGTTCATGCTATAAATACTGCTTCTCGTTTCACATTCACAAATTGATTTGAATGAATAACTAAGTAATGGTGTTAACAAGAAGACAAATTCTATGACCACTGCTTACAGAGCTTGAATGTTGATGTAAAAATGAGCTGACCATTAAAGAACTAACAAACATCAGTTCACAAGAATGAACTGGAAATTTAGGTACTGTGTTCTTATAATAATTTATTAATTAATGTAAAAATGAAAAAAAAAGAACACTAATTTGAG
Source organism: Cyprinus carpio (assembly GCF_018340385.1). Taxonomy (NCBI): domain Eukaryota; kingdom Metazoa; phylum Chordata; class Actinopteri; order Cypriniformes; family Cyprinidae; genus Cyprinus; species Cyprinus carpio. The sequence goes on along the minus strand of NC_056577.1, from coordinate 22,433,643 downwards.
ATTTTGGTTTCAATAAATGGAACATTGCTTACATTATTAAAGCATTTTTTTTTTTTTTTGCTAGTTTGCATAATGTTTATTTAACCTAGAAAATGTGTCAACATTAAGTGCAACTGGAACATAAATATATATATACCCTAAAATTTAAAAAATGCTACATTTATTGAATTATAATGTTCTTCTAGACATTAAAAATGGCCTTTATTGTTATACTTTCACATATACAGTATGCTAGGCAAGATAATCCATTAGTAGTATGCTAAAATTCTGGATTGCAAACTAGAGACAAAGACAGACAAACAAGGAGACTTTGATTTAATAATACCTGATCAATAATAAATATATGATAAATACACAATTTAAATTGTTATATTATGGATGTTATTGGATCGCTATATTCTCTATCCAGCTACATGTATGCTTTAATGATTTTTTTTTTTTTTAATAGTTTCCATTTGTCTTACATTAATGTCAAACCAAATCTTCATAAAATAGTTTGGAATGTTTCTACCTGTTGGACACTGAAAGCCAATTTACTATCAAAGCAGTTTTGCTGGACGTCTAATCTAGCACCTAAAACAACTCATTAAAAGCTAATTAAACCCAAACAGTGTCACATTCAATGCCTAAAAACAATGAAGAACAAGCTACATTTCATTTGCTTTAAATCCATGCATTCTATTGCTTGTGTCCGTCCGCTTTTGAATTGTGCATTCATGAGAGCGGCAACAACATGCTTTTTGTCAGCCCCTCTTATGGTCGGGATCTTCAAGCTGAGTGGATACTCGCATTCATCAAATCCCTGAGGCGGTTTACCCGAGCGCAGAACCCATGTGAATTGAATCAAAAGAAAAAAGTCAGACTGTGAACTTGTACTAAACAAACAGATTCACAAAGCCTTCACCTGCTCCCTGTCACTATCAATCAGTAGGTCTTCAGAGCCAAGTGCACTTAAAGGTTTGATGTGCCCCTTTGCTCAAGGGCAGATAAATGACAAGGGCAAGGCCGTAAGAAAAGGTTTTAGTAGCTTACAAATGAGATCCACTGCAACGTTTGCATGTTTAGCATATTACAAAGGACCTTATAATGGGTAACTTGTTGGAAGGTTATATGTGATAGAAAGAGCTCCGAAAGAAGTTCTTCATTTTAAACACAGTTCACAACTCTTACACCATGACCTGTGTTTTCTACCATATAATCCAATTTTCTGCACAAACTGAGCCATAATAGAAGATTGTCTAATATGTTTCTACTGACATCATCTCTTTTTCTCCTTCTCACACACACACTGAGCGAGCTGTGGGTGTAAAGTTTCTATTTCACCCTCACTCTGAAAGACTCTGATGTGAAGCCTGCCTCCTGGAACATTAAGAGAGTGCATGTGCAGTGTGCTAATTCTCAACTGACAAAGCCTCACTTCAAATGTATGAACTCGTCAGGGAGAGGAGTGAAAAGTCCCCCTCTTCCTTTCAATTCCAGTGTAATGAAAAAAAAAAAAATTACAGCTGGAAATTGAGGCTTTATGTATGAGGGAGACAGACTGAGTAGAGAGAGAGGTGTCCTCTTTCTTTCTGCATCCCCTCATTTAAACGGCCAGACAAGCATGAAGAGCTAAATAAATAAATAAATAAATAAATAAATAAATAAATAAATAAATAAATAAAAAAAAATAAATAAAATAAAATAAAATAAAATAAAATAAAATAAAATAAATATTTTTACAGTTTTATTTTTTTTACAGGTAATTCTTTGAAATATCTTCTTTCATGTTACAAAGAAGAAAGTAAGTTACATTTCAACTGAAAAATTACAATTCAGTCACTCTCATGGCATTCTCAAAAAAATTTTGAAAAATATTCTGAGAAATGATTTGAGAGAATGAGAAAATATCCATACAAAGTCAGTATAGCCCCATTGACTTTCATTGTGCAGAGAGAAAGAATAAAAAATAAATTAATAAACTAAAACTCATTTGACTAGTTTTAATACAATATTTTAGAATTCCATTATATTTATTATTGTATCATATTCATTTTTATTTATCAATTTATTACATTTTAGTTTCTCAAAATATCATCTGTGTTCCACAGAAAAAAGAAATACGTACAAGTTACTGGCAAAAGTGTTTTAATATTTGGGTGAACTATTCCTTAAAATTAATCACTGACAATAAAATAATTTATAGGCTCATTCTAAATATATGGTCACATAATACTGTTCACAGTTCCCTAGATACATGGTGTTGCCCAACTTACCCCGCTTTTCAATATTATATTGTTCATTTGTCCTTGACATGTGGCTGTCCCCCTCTACAAGGTCTTTGCACATTATGTTCAATAGACAGCAGGTCAGCAATCAAAAGAGACGCATCATGAGCCAAACAGACATGAACAGCAAATAGATAGATAGAAAAAGAGATCATTCCATTTGTCTCCATCTAGCCCATTTCAGCCAGCACTTCCATGCTGCTGTGCTGTCACCATCAGAATACACCTGTTTGGCAGTGCAAAAATAAAAATCATCTCTCTTGACAGCTGCTCTTTAATCAAGCTTTATAATGGCAGAGGATGCAGGAAGACATGCATTTCACAAATACCACGCGTGCCTGAAAAGATATAGTACTGAGGTAAAAATACAAGTTGACAGTGATGGCTTCATCAAAGGGTTTTGAGCCGAATGACATTTCTTACAGAGCTGAGTTCAAAGAGTTTGCATACAGCTCCCAATCAAACATGGAACGGCCTGTATTTTTAACCATGTGGAACAAAGCACTGCATATGACTCAGACAGAAAAGAAGAACAGCTACAAAGACAAAGACTGCTTAATATGGAGCAAATTCTGCTTAGGGGTATATAATTGTAGACTGACATTTCAAAAGCTGAAGTTAGTACATCTTACTTTGATAAAGCCTTTAACCTATCAAAAAGGAACATCATGTTCCCTCTATGAGGGAGTGTGTGATTAGACAAACATGCTTAGAAACTTTCTTACAAACTTTGTCAGAACAACAGACAATTAGAATACCTTTTTAAATAAATATATATACAGTCATGTCACAGCAAAGACATCTTGTGTGATGATCTTTTAATGTTACTTCTCTGTTGAGAATAAAGAAACGAGCAACATGTGAACATTTGAAGTCTGTACAAATGCAACCAAATGCACATTCGTTTTTTTTTTTTTTTTAAACTTGTTTAGCAGACAAGGAAATTACCATGGTTATAAGCAAAATGCTTATCATTTAATTTATCGTTAGCACTGTAAAGTATTCCAGTGCGAAGCAATAATTACATACAATTCTCAATTCTCCATGCATATGTGTGAAATGGCCTTATTCCGACTGGATTTGATAAGAGAGCCTGAAGACACAGAAGTCCTGAATTAATTCCCTGCCACCGCCCTTTCAAGTTGGTGCAAAATGAAAACTGTCTCTCGCATCATCCACCACATGTTATTTCATTTTCTATCACTGTGGGGTTATTTCAATATACAGTATTTGCTAAAAGGAAGCTAGATTGCTGCTTGTATTTTATTAATTTACTGATATGATTGAAATGATTACAGGCCAATTTCAAACAGGCCTTCCCTCAAGGACGTGATAAAAGACACAAAAGGAAATGGATATTGATTTCTTTTCTGCATATCAAATTTAGCCAATTATTCATTTCATGCTGAGGCCTTTTCAGTCAGTCTTGCTTGATTCTGCTATCAAACAAAAGTTTCACTTTGGATTAAAAAAAGCATCAGTTTATTGTCATGAAACAGTGAACTAATATTACAAAGATCCATACATCCATACATGTGCGCGTATATATATATATATATATATATATATATATATATATATATATATATATATATATATATATATATATATATATATATATATATTCAACTAAATAATGTGTTATAGCCATGCAATTATATATCTACCGCAGTTGTTCATTAAATATAAACATTTCTGCTGTCACCTCACTCAGGATCATTATTTTAGTTTCATTGATATACCATTATAGTTATTTATTAATATGTTTAATTAGTTTTTATTTTTATATTTTCCATTTCCATTTTTAGTTGACATTTTTGCAAATTCATTGTGTTTTGTCAGTTTCATCAGTTTATTTTTTTAATGTCTATACAGTTTAAATTAATTTTATTTCAGGTTTAATGTTACTTATTATCAAGTTGAAATAAACAAAAGTGAGAAATTTTGTATTAGCAATTAGCTTAAATACAATAAGTTTTCTTTTTTATATTTTATTTTATTTCATTTAACGTTTATTTTATTTCAAGTTTTTTTAAAAGCTTTTTTTTAGCTATAATATCCCTGCTCAGTACTTAATTTTAAAGATGTTTTAAAAGGAGCTTTTCAAAGAGCAGACAGCTGTTTTGTTTTATGTTATTTTGCTCCTATCTGTACTGTCATAACACCTCTTTTATATTGTTACCCAACAAGACAATAAAAATTGAGTACAAAAAAAAAAAAATGTTATTTTGCTCCCAAGAGTTAGTATTCAGGCCTGTCACCTCAGCCTTTGCATCCGGAAAAGAGATACTTATCATGAACCATTAATCAATCGAGACATATCAAATAGGTTTGATGGCTATCCTTACAACATCTAGGGCTTATCTCAGCTTTACACTGCAGCCTCTTACACACAACTAAATAACACAGAGGGGAATAAGCAATGGACAGAAAATGTTTCTATGGTCATTTTTAGAAGCCCATTCACAGCGACATGCAGAATAAGTAAATTTTTTGTATGTTTAATCCAAACTCCACATCCATTTCAAAAGTGCTTCCAAGTGGCACACGAGGAAACATCCAGCTTCACAAGAGCAATGCTTGAAATAAGGTCTCCTCGAATTATTACCGCAGCAAACTGCATTGAGAACTGATAACCAAAATGAACAACCCCCATTACACCCTCAGATGGACAATGACAATATGGTAGTAGTTTAAGAAGGCAATCACAAAGAAATGCCCTCAAAAGACAGATAATGACTTAGAGAGATTGAGGTGAGAGCAGCTATTCAAGCACCACAGAGTGTTTGACCACATCAGTATTGATTTTGTCACCAGGTAGTGGTCATGAGACAGCTGACAGATTGTGAAAGATACTCTTCATTAGTTGTAAACATATATGCAACCATGGGATTCCTAATTATTTTCCACCCATGTTCTCTCTAAACTTTTGCTTGAATGCCTAATGTCACTAGTCCGACTCGCTTTCCATTTATAAACACATGGAAATGGTGATACAATGCAAGTGCAACACCAGGCTCTTTACCTACAGGTTAAAAAAAGCTTTTCTAATTGGAAACTTGAGCTAAGTAAAAGCACAAACGTGCAAGACTTGCAAAAGCAGTGCAACACTAATTATAACATTTCAAAACACACACACACACACACATACACACACACACACACACACACACACACAGAAGATCTATTAATGATTGGGGGAGACAGAGGTAAAATAACCTACAGGGTAAGATGAGCCACCCCTTGTTTCTAGGCAATCATACACAAAAATGCTTGTGACAGCACTTTCAGGAAGAGGTAATTATTTCATTTTATCTTTGGAGAAGGAGAGTACACAGCAGAGGCAGTAAGTGTAAGAGTTTTTATGTCCAAAAATTTGATTTTTCCATCACGATAATAAAGAGTAAACAGAAAGACTAAATTTCCAGATAGATAACAGTTTAATTGCTGCCATGATGTAAGAGCGACACAAAAAAGATGAGATAGATAGATAGATAGATAGATAGATGGATGGATGGATGGATGGATGGATGGATGGATGGATGGATGGATGGATGGACGGACGGACGGACGGACGGACGGACGGACGGACGGACGGACGGACGGACGGACGGACGGACGGACGGACGGACAGACAGACAGACAGACAGACAGATAGATAGATAGAGAGATTATGGATGGATGGATGGATGGATGGATGGATAGATAGATAGATAGATAGATAGATCTGATTGTGATTCCCCTGATTGATGAATGCCCCTTAAAATGCCCCAAAAGTTAATAAAGGCTTATAAGAACAAAGTATTTTGATTTACCTAGCTTGCTCATTTGCTGAAGATAATTTAACTCAAGAAAACTTGAGTGGTTGACAGAAAAACTCTATTGACTGTGACTGACTTCTAATTTCTTTGGTATATTTAATGAATTAATTAGACATAAGCACTTAAAATGCTAATGACACTCATTTTCACAAAAAAAAGTTGCACCTTCATTGCATATTAAGAGAAATTTTGGACATATGGGAAAAGAAGATTGAACACCTACACAGATGAGAAGTGGAATTAGAGTAATCGTTATCAATCCCTCACACACTGTGTCTATTTTTATGACTAAATGTTGTAAACCAGTTTTCATAATTTTTTAGCATTTCTTCTTTGCTCAGTCATCTTTATAAAATACCCAGTTCTCCACCTCCACACACACCCACTATGAGCAAGACTCTACTTAAGAAAAGAGATGCAGTTAGCATCACATGAAACATAATTTAAAGGAGAAACAAGCAAAACACTGAAGCAAACATCAGTAGTTTGCATGATTAATTCATACTGCGTGCATGCTGGGAAACATACTCCTGCCTCCACTACCACATACATCACTATTACCCATTAAGGTAAATTACGGTGAACTTAATTGTGTAATTACTGCTATAGTACAGTTAATTGTGCAGCTATACTTTATACTGTAAAATGAGTCAATATAGTCATAAAGGTTTAAGAAAATGGAATTCAAATAGGCTATTCATAATTAAATTAGCCATATTAGAGGTCCACCTACATGGAGATGGTCTCAACATTTGGAGATACTTTTTAGAAATCTTTTATTTCCAGAAAAACAAAAACAACAGGGGGCGGGAGCTTGTGGTGAATGACTGAAAAGAAATATGATTCAAATATAACAATGTGATCAGTAATATGTTTAAAAGTAGATACATATCCCATTACATCTTTAAGCTAAGCATTTGTTTATTGCTATGTGGAAGCACAGCAAAAAGCTTTCACACATTGTTGTGCTTTTGCAATCAAAAGGATTTATTATTTTTAATACTTACTGTAGTTTGGCATTCATACAAAGACACTCAGAGGAACAGAAGACTTGGGTCAAAAGAGCACTGCCTTTATGCTATTGACCTTTTCTTTATCTGTCAAGTAAAACTATATCTTTAAAATATTCTTTTTCTTTTGCAAGTACAAGCCATTGTTAATCCATCTTATCACCAAAAGTATTTTGGAAATAGTGCTATGCAAAGGCCCTTTTTTTCTCAAGATTAAACCTGTGGGGAAAAAAATACAAGTAAATGTCAAAAGTTCATCTAGAGTGCTGGCCCCTTTAAGTAATCAAATTATCTCTGTAAAATAAATTATTTTCCTATTCTGACCTTCACAACAACTTTAAACAGCTGAAATTTCATGGTATCCCTGTCACCATTATGAGAATAGATAAGAAACAAGTAGATCAGAAATGATAGTCCAGCTCAGGACATTTGTCCTTTGGAGAAACTAATGCACAAAGGTGTGATGTCTCTAGGTTGGCTCTACCCAGAATGCATTGAAAGTTATAACTTGTTTACATAAAGATTTTTATTAGTAATGATATGACATATAGGGTTGCTGTTTATATGCTTTCCTTTTTTCTACAAGGTGCAGAAGGGCAGATGATTCTGTGGCTATCACATGGTATTTGTAGCCAGTTATGTGTTTAAGTTTAAAGCAAGTTGAACTGTTCTATGGAGCAACCCCAAGCTTCTTTGTGAGTTTTCTCTTTTGTTCAGACTCTGGCCCTACAATTGTGTGCTGGTTACAGGAAGATTCCCTTTCACCTGCACATAATTAAAGAGAACTTTTAAGAGCAGAACTTTCTATTGATAACATATGCGGTATTCTATTTATTTAATTCTATTATATATATATGGGGGGGGGGGCTTGTATATTTGTAATAAATTCATCATTAAGATGTTTATTTCTTCAAACCGTTGCTTCTGGATAAAATTTGAGTCTTTTATCCATAATTTTGCTTTCTCCAGTGAAAAAGTGTTCTCATCTGAATCATGAGAGAAATATGAACAGATCAAGCACTGTTTACAAGCAAAACAGTCCAAAACAGAACCATTCAGAACCAACAGGTGATTATAGACACAGTCTTTGGCCAGAAGCAATGTTTTAAAGTTAAAATGTCTTAATGATGGATTTGTTTCTTACAAACTAGCTTTTCACTTCATAAGAAATTAATTGATGTACTGGAGTCATGTGAATTATGGGTGGATCATTATGTTTTTATCAGCTGATTTATCATCCCATTCTGACAGCACCCATTCATTTCAGAAGACTCATCAGTGAGAAAGTGACGTAATGCTACATTTCTCCAAATGTGCTTTGGTGAAGAAACAAAATCATCTGCATCTTTAATAGCCTGAGGGTGAGTAAACTGGCAGCAAACTTTCATTTTTGGGGGAGAACTATTCCTTTAAAAGAGGTTGTAGCCAATTGGGTGAATGTTTTGGTTTTTGGTTATACTTTTGTAATAAAGTATGTGTTAATAACACTTTGACATTTAGTACATACCTAGTAAATAATAAATGTAAAATGTAACAATGTAGCTGTGACATTTTAAACCCAAATGATTTCCATTTGAAGGGTATTATTGGAAACATAGTTCTTTGTTCTTTTTTTTCTGGCTGCACTTAAAAGGACATTGCAATTTTATTTTGTTTTCATATTCCTTCTTCTTTGTGAAATACAAAATGCAGATTATAGACTGCTAGGCCAAGATGATCTTTTCCATACAATGAAAGTGGGTGGTGCTGTATTCTACCAAGTTCCAAATGGGACCACAAAAAAAGCACCATAAAAGTAGTTTGCAGCCTGTGCACTGCAAGTCTTCTGAAGCTATAATTGTAATTATAGCTTTGTGTGAGGAACAGACCAAAATTTAATCAATTAATCACTGATAAGGGAGTTCTCAAATCTAATTTCTGATCAATTAAAAGACTAGTAATTTTGATATGTCATGCTAGATTTGTCATGTTTGATTTCAAATGCTATTATTCTAATGTCACGTGACAAATAACCACCTGGCAAGTTTGAAAAACACAAGATCTAATCACACTTTTTATTGCATTCAATCTGTTTTACAGCAAGCAATGCAAGTGCAACGTCAACATACTTTTCAAACATCATCTCAACTTTCCCTACATTGCTTTGATGGCAAGTTTGCAGTTTAAACAGCTGTACAAGACCCAGTCTCCCTTTTGCAATCTGGTGGACAGAGAAAACATACAGCAAGAGATATTTGATCCCGGCAGGGTGTTTATTAAGTTGGTTAAGGATCATTGATGCACTTATAGGTGCTCTATTAGTTCAACTAGAAATGCACAGGGTGTCGTCAAAGGTGAAGCTGTCATTTAGCCAGTGAATTTCCAATGTAGCAGTAGGACTGTATCATTGACTTTGGGATTTCAATGACAGCCCATTACACTCAGCCCATGATAGCCTGCTGGTGAGCTTATAGGCACTCTACAGGGCCACTGCTTGACAATAACTCCAGTGGGTGTGGACAAGACAAGGACAAGGAATCAAATGCACATGCCTGAGTGTCCTCTGGCTGACATGCTCTAGGGTACCCTTCTAGACTCTCTCACCAGGGAATTTCATCGAGCTCTTCCATTATTGTCATTTCATGATTGGTCCAAGGTAGATCATTTCAAGCTGTTGGGACTTGGTATTTCATTGGAGATGTTTAGGAGTACACTAGATAGCATATACTGTAGATGTCAACAAAGCTATCATTCATGGACTAAATGCCACAAAACTCTAATTTTGAAGGGGTCTTTAAATGTCTGCGCCACATAAACCAGCCAGTATCTTTATAAGCTGTAGTTGTTGGCCAAGGAGCCTGGCAGTCCACAATTCAAATCCAGAATTTATTATTGGCATTGTTGTTCTTTGTGCTACTACTGGTCCTTTTGTTTTATACCTTGATTAGGACATATCACAAGTCACTCATCTGCAGGATTAAACCATGACCAGCCTAGTCTGGCCACACACTTGAAGATTTTAAGGCAGTCACTCATCTGGATTTTAAAGCTAAAAATCAGTTGAAACTCTCTTCATGTCTGTGGTCTCCCATGTGTCCTAGGCTTCAGGTAACACCAGTGACTGACGATCACAGTTATTGTTCACATCTAATTTTTCCTCTAATTTTGGGATAACCATTTAATTTTCATGGCAATACAGCCATGTCATAATAGAGGTCTGTATAAAAATCAAAACAAAAGACCCAAAACAGCAGACCCAAATTTCTTAAATAGCAAACAGATCCAGACATGTTGCAATAAATTAGAAAGGAGAACTTTTCATATTATTAGATTAAATTAAAAAAAAAAAAAAAATCCATTACAATAATAATTTAAACTTTCATTACTTACATGCACATATCTGACATGGAAACTACTTCAGCATGTCAGGTCGCCTAACGGACCTTTATATCACAGACTAATGAACAGCAAGACGCATGGCTTAATTGTTAGCCAGATGTTCAAGCTTTGAGATGTCGTATAATTAAGTTAAATTAAAAAAACATTGTTGAATTAATGTATAATTGTTCATAAATAATAGATTCATTGCTTGCACTTATGGTTATTTATTTATTTTTAATATCTGACTGAATAACTGCAACAAAACAGATGCTCTTTCAAGCACTGTCAAGTTTTTGACATCCAAGTACAGATTTGCTACTGCTGATAAACAGCTGTTGGTTCATGGCAATTAGGTATTAGTCATACAGCTTCTCTGTATTGTTACATGGTGTTTCTTAATAAATACTGTACATATTATTATACATGTAGTATTATGTGATATGTTTTATGGGTTTTAGTTGGAAAATGCAAGCCAAAAATCCTGAGAGTAGAGAGAGAGAGTTGACTTGGTGGTTCTATGATGACAGTGCATTATTTAAACCAATACATCCTAAATGAATGAATTCTTAGAAAATGGGAGACATACTGTAGTCTCTAAGAAAATAAAACAGATCTCACAATGGCTCAAAAACCAACTATATTTGTTGACAGAATGACATTGACAGGCACTAACTGCAGCACAATCAATAGTTCGAGCTCAAGCCTCTACTGTGAAAAGTAAAATGCTCCACTAGGAACGGTTTAATTTATTTATTTTCTTTGAGGTCCTTCTGATAGGCACTCAGAAATGCTACAGCACTCAAACTGTCCCTGGATATTTCTACCTACGTTCAGGACACTGAGTCCAGATCACAAGCTGTCCTGCACCTCTGATGCAGCAAAGGTGTCTTTTTAAACCATTTCAAGAAAACTTCTTGTGGTTTCAGAGGAAGGTGAAATGTATTGTGAAAAGGTCAGCCTCAAAGACATTATTTGATGAAAGAGAATGGGTACACCTTCTTCTAGAAGCTGAAAGACGACATGGAGTCGGCAGGAATTAAGGTGTAGTACAGGATAAAGCCTTCGGCCCTTTGTGTATCTGTATTTCAAATCTGCCTAGTGGATCAGCTTAGTAGTGGTGGATAAGTTCACATCTGCTTCGATTGGCAAGTAAATCCATGAGTTCACAGTTATGGGCATCTTTGAAAGTAGTAAAAAGGACGTACTATTCATTATTTTGGCAACAGGGATGAGGAATGCTTTTATGTTATTGCCAATTTCAACTCATAATTTAGAGCCATCTGTGGTAGTTTTAAGCAAGTGGGTGATGGACATTTAACAACTTGTGTTACAAAAACTTTTTAAAATATAAAAGAAATAAATAAAAATAAAAGGTTTTTTTTTTTTTTTTTTTTTTTTTTTTAATGTATCTATCATATCATATTACCAAGATATCGGCTATCATATTATCTTTTGAACTTTCTGTTCATTAAGCAATCACATCTCTATAGAACAGAAATCACACATTTCTGTACATTAAAGAATATATCACAATTTCCATAAAATATTAAGCAGCACAACTGTGACACAATTGTGGCATGAAATGTGATCACCAAATAAGCATATTAGAATGATTTCTGAAGCATCATGTGACACTGAAGACTGGAGTAATGGCTGCAGAAAAACTCAGCTTTGCTATCACAAGAAGGAATTACATTTTAAAAATACACTACCACAGAAATGTATTTAAAATTTTATTATTTTACAATAGTGATCAGTTCATCAGGGAATACTAAAAGGGAAATGAATCTATGCAGTTTGTCTGACAATTAAGTACCAAATAATAGACATTAGTCATAAAATATAAACATTCGTGACTACAAAAATAAATAAATAAATAAATAAAAATCATTGATTACAATACAATGTCTCATGTACAGTATGCCTTCGCGCTTGCTTGTCTGAAATGAGTGGTCTTACACATCCACAGGGCCAGGTGCTTTTACAGTTATCTTTGGAACATCTGGCCAGAGAGTTGCTATAGTAACTCCCTGCCAAGACTTCTATGCTTGCAAACGTTTTATATATGTGAAGGCTGCCCCAAGCAGAGACCTGTGTCAGGGTGTACAACAATAGTACTGCATTTTGCCAGCCTTTGCAAGAAAAAAAGCTAAAGCACCGCGCATCAACTTTGGTTGCCCAGTAATGTCTAAATATATCTAAATTAAATTTCTTGAGCTTTTCTTTTCCAATAACCATATATAGCATGTGAACACAGTCAAAGAGACAAAAAAATAACTCACAGTGCCCTCACTGTTTCTCTCTTTTGTTTTGAGACGTTTACTCATTCACTCAATGCTACCTTTTTCCCAGCGCACAAACATCTTTCGTCTAGTAGAGTCTAGAAGAGTCATCTATCTATCTATCTATCTATCTATCTATCTATCTATCTATCTATCTATCTATCTATCTATCTATCTATATACTGTATATATATATATATATACAATATTAAATGCTTTAGAGGTCTATGTTGCCATCTAACTATTGAAAAGTGATCTGATCCAAGGACAATAACACAGAAAGACCCTCAACACAAATGAATTAAATAAACAGAGGGAATAACACTCCCCGCTTACAATCTTGGGGTCACAGCAGACCAGGCTTTCAATTTGAGAAGAAAAAGAAAAAGAGGAAAGAAAGATAAAACAGTGCTAAAACTGATCCTTTTGACTTCACTATTTAAATAATCATTTCACAGAGGATCAATAAAATCCTAAGGACCTATATAAAGCAAATGCTGTAAGCTACTGTACACTATTTGTGTCCATGACAACCTTCAAATAAGAGAAACCTTATTTTGAATGTGTTATAAATATTTTGAGATTAATCCATATGATTAGCATACAGTGTATATGGTACTTGCATAATAAAAACGTGATGTTTTAAACTGCATTTTTAATCTAGTCTGTTATTTGTCACCACTTCATCATATTATTAATTATCACAACAAAAAACTCATAATACTCATAATAACCACCATCTGTTCTTCCTCATCAATCAGAAGAATCATCATCTTATTTTCTTTTTTCTCCCCCATATAACTCTTTTGGCACATATTCAAGATAGCTAATTCTGTCCTCCTCCTCATCATCACTCATCTCACTTGTTTTTTCCATCAGAGATGACAGGAATTGTATATGTCCCATAAAATGAAACCGCAGGCAGTGACAGTTATATGATAACAAGTGATGATAACATATGATGAACAATGTTTTATGGCAGCGCTACTCCAGTGGTTAAAGATCTGGGCTAATGCAAAGGCTATAAGTTCAAACCTCAGTAGGGGTGACCGAGGAACTACAGAGGTAATGAGACTGTTATACTGCGTGTTTTTTTTTTTGTTTGTTTGTTTTTTTTATCACTGTTCCCTTGATCAAGGCATCCAGCCTCAAATGGCTCGAGGGGCTTCCTGCAATTAAGCAAAAATTCACCTTGAATTAAAAGCGCCTGTTAAATGGCAAATTACTCATTATATTCAAGAATATAATGGGTCGTGTGGGCAGTGGGTACAAGTCACATTTTGCTAAAAACATAGAAAAATGTATAAAAAATATTTTCTGTGATCAGAATACTGCAACACTTGAGTTTCATGTCCTAAATTCAGCAAGAAGCAGAATAAAATGTAATGTTATTTAATTATACTTTCTCTTAACACAATTTTTTGTTGCAGTACTCTATATTAAGCGTACTGAAGGTGCAATCAATCCAGTTATAGTTAGCTGGTGAGCTTCTTCTCACCTCAGTTAACTACATATGCAGGCTGAGAAATGAGACATTATCAAGTTGTCATTGCTCACTTTTCTAATTCCTTGCTCCTGCTGAATTTACTGACATGTGGCAAAGGACTCAGATTTATATTTCACATTGTATCCATTCATTTCTAATATTAAATATAACACGGTTCCCATTTAAGCACAGGGCAATATCAAGTATTATGTTTAAGTTTTCATAACATAACATAACATAACATAACATAACATAACATAACATAACATAACATAACATAACATAATAATATTGTCACCATTATGTTCAGTTTAGTTCAGTCCAAAGACTTTTAGTTTGTATTTCTTCAGTTCATGCCAGTTCACTTCAGTTCTTCCATGGTTTGATTAGATTTTTTTTTTTTTAAGTTACCATAGTTACGATCATTAGCTAGTTTGGTTTAGCTGTGCACTCATTATCTCAAGTATCTAAGTTCATCTGTGTTCCTTTTAGTTTGTCTGGTAACCGTTTGCATTGAGGTGTGTTTACTCTGCCTTATGCTGGATTAAATTGTATATTATTAATAAAGATTATGTTTGAACTTCATCATCTGCCTCATCTGTCTTCAGTCTGTCTGCACACACATTGCTGTCAAATATAATATAATACAAACTAAATATCAAACCACGACATGCTAGTAGTTTCGTCTGGCCAGAGGAGAACTGGCACCCCGACTGAGCCTGGTTTCCAAGGTTTTTTCTCCATTTCTGTCACCGATGGAGTTTTGGTTCCTTGCCATTGTCGCCTTTGGCTTGCTTATTTGGGGAGGCTTGACTGATTGCACAGACACTATTGGAAGAGATCTGAACTAGATGATGACATCACTGCATTATCAATGAACTGACTTTAGCTGAAAAATGACTTTGTTTTTGTCCTCTTGCATTATCAACAAACTATTTTCCTGTTTGATACTGTAAAGCTGTTTTGACACAATCATACAAATAAAGGTGACTTGACTTGACATAAAGGGGTCATATGATGCTGCTAAAAAGAACATTATTTTGTGTATTTGGTGTAATGAAATGTTTATGTGGTTTAAGGTTAAAAAAAAACATTATTTTCCACATACTGTACATTATTGTTTCTCCTCTATGCCCCGCCTTCTGAAACGTGTTAATCTATCTGAAAAGCGAGGTGTGTTGTGATTGGCCAGATATCCAGCGCGTTGTGATTGGCCGAATGCCTCAAGCGCAAGACAGAAATGTTACGCTTCTTAACATATTGTGATGCCTTGTCCGGCCGGAGCGACAAGACAAAAACATAAAACCCATTATAAACGTGATATAAACATGATTTCTAGTCGTTTATTAGTTTTGCTTTCTCAACGGAACAACGTCACACACTTGAGTAAGCAGAGGCCGGAGGCCTAGAGTGAGCCGCAGTCTAGAGTGAGCTGTGGCCGGCTTGAATGAGCAGAGGCGGGCGGCTTGAGAACAGTGCGGCAGGCGGATTCTACGAAGGAGCGTACCTTGGTCTTGCAGCAACCACATGTGACACTTCAGCAACCACATGTGACGCTTCGTCCAGGGTGAAAGCTGATTCGGTGATCCACAGTGCAAAGTTGATGTATTTCCTCAGCGACCAGCACGGATCAGCTCCAGGCATGACAAAACGGATATCGTCATCTTTTGGTAGGCCAAACAAAGTAGTTTCGCTTTCACAGTGAAACACACAGCGTCCATACGACATGGCGGCGGCAACAACAATACTACAATGAGAATAAAAGGTACGCCTTCTTTCTTTGCGTGAACATCTGTGCGGCGTTATGCAAATCTTCCCACATACTGACGTAGATATGTGGGGCGTGTTAGAACGAGCCGTTTCAGGAGGGCATGGACGAGTGTTAATTTTATAAAGAATATCTCTTTGGATTTGAGACTTTAGTCTTTGCAACTTCACAGATCTTCTTTATTCACCAAGAGCTTGTAACACTCCAAAGAGAAAGGAAAATTTGAAATCGCATCATATGACCCCTTTAATATAATTCTTTGTTTTTAAAACCATTCTGCAATCTAGTATTCCTGTTTGATGCTGTTTATTGTTTGTACAGCAAATTGATCAACTGTGATAATTTTCAAAAGTGCTTTATGAATAAACATGTTGATTTAATGATATATGATATGAACACACACTGTTTGGTGAGGCAAAACTTGCCCCACAGTGCTTGAATGGGAACCATTTGTCTTATTTTTTGAGTACAAGGAAAATCTGGTGCTCATCTGGTCCTTCCTGGGGAGACGTTTCCTCTCTGAGAAACATTTTTCAGTCAAGCTGCTGGCACACCAGGTGGTTCTCTCACTCCCCAAGCGATGTATATGATAAACAGTATGGGAAAGCCTTTCCTACACTATAGCCTCATAACATATTTCATATATATTCCACTACTAAAGGCTAATTAATAAAAAAGCAAAAAACTGACTGATTATTGTGAATATAAGAGCATAAAAATGCACAGTGCAGATAATTTCTGTGCAGTTTAGGTTCTGTCAGCATAGCAGCAAAAAGATGGGGGGAGAGAGAAAATAAGGAGTGGCAGATATTATTAATTACAGTGATCATTTTTCATTATTAACAACTTTGGATACAGTGTTAATTATTTTCCATGCTCAGAAGCGAAACAGATGTAAGCACTTCCGTGACAGGTGTCAAGTTGCTAAGAGTGGCGAGCTCCAAGTAAGGCTGCAACATGCACAGCTTGTCTGTTTGATGTCTAACACTGGCACCAAGACTTTATTTGCTTCATATGATCGACATGACCAGGGCACATTACCCATCTCACTGAGCAGCTGGCAATGCATTTGCAGGAGGAATAAAGATGAAATATCCATGAGCTGATGAAAAAGTAATAATTCCCCTCCAGAGCACGAGGAGCCAGACTGTACAAGATTTTCAAACCAACAGACAGAAATCAATAAGGCAGATTTGATGTAGAACAATTTACAGATGACACTTCACTCATCACACCATATTGGAAAACATATTGTAAGTCCCCCCTCTGTGCTGAGACCTGCTCCTCTGACAAGAGTAATGCGAATTAATGTTTTATGGATTGAATGGTGGGCCTGAACTTTGAGGTGTAATCAAGGCACATCAATAGCCAGCTTTTAATGTAAGCCGCATGTGATCTTTTTTCATAAGGGATTTTGAAAACACCTTTATTTCCTCAACCATTGTTGGTAATGATTTGCCATTTTCTTTCATCCAGCACATTCTCTCATTCCATTCAGTTTTGGCCCCTCCATTTGACATGTGTTTATTTAATGTGGGCCCATCCAAAAATTTCATCTTTCATTCTGAGATAACCTGAAAAGTCAAATTAAAGCTACAGAGGAATCCTATTTTACAAGCTTTTAAATGAGAAAAAGCATCTGTTAAATGATTCTTTTGGCTGTGCTTTTGTCTGTGAACAAAGCTTCCATGTGATTGGAGGAGTGTAGAGAAAGCATTAGTTTTGAAGCCACATTTTTTGTTTCCCTTCAGTTTGCCTCCATACTGTATCCTTCAAAACTCTAGCAGAAAAGGTAAACACATTAGATAAATGACAAAACAGAAAGAAAGCTCTGTTCAGAACAGCAACAACGGCAATATTTTAGTCAACATCAAGAAAGTTATAAAGAGTCAGGTCATCCAAAAATTAGAAATCATTTTTTTTTTTTCCTAGGGTGGCCAATGATTCTCAGAAGTCTGTTTATATATCATTTGTAATAAATAGTTCAATAGCAATTAAAAAAAAAACAATAAAAAAAATAAAAACAGGTTTGATGTGCATGTTTGCAGGACTGCTCCAATATTATAGACTGGTCTGCAGAAGCATTAAAAAGCCCCTGGCCTTTTTCTGAATCTTTGTGTGAATGTGTGCCATAAGAGTGACAACTGAAGAAATAAGAACACAGGAGAGGCAATTTCAGAAGTCTAGGTAAAGCTTCATTTAAGATTCCCCGCAGCCACAAATTTCCATTTACAAACTGTCTTGAAGCAGGAAAAGAATGCTACATTAGCTACACTCATATAGAATAGTTACTCAGTTGCATGGCTGCATTATTGAATGAGATGTGAATAAAAAAAAATATATATCACATATCAGTGCTGAACCTCCATCAGAACCACCAGGGACCTCATGCACCTGTGTTAAACAACTCCTTTAAACATCCGTGATAACACCTCATAGCTGGTTGTCCTGCCGAATGAACAATTTCCAACTCAGCCGTGTTTTGCAACAGACCTTTCATCTGCCTTGTAATAAACAAAAGCAGGGCAAAGACCGGTAAGGAGGGCTGACAGGAACTCCTCTGTGGCCAGTAACAGAACGGGCAGGCTGCCTGTAGCACCTGCTAGGATTTTGTGACGTCAAGCTTGTGTATCACCCACAGTAACACCCACCCCCCCCCCGCCTAAAAATGAAAGCTAGAGGCTAAAATGGGAAACAATCCACTTTCAGAACAACTTCAAATGAAACTATTTTCTCAGACTTTGCATTTTTTCACAAACCTCCCTTTTGTCAAGAATTCAAAAAGCAGCGGAGGTGCGTCTTCATGACCAGAATTTAAACCAGTTCCAGAGTAAATACCAATTGGTTTCACTTGCACAATGACTAAAAGTAACCTTATACGGGGAGAGCAGATGCTATACTAATTATCTCAAAAGAAGAAGAAGAGAAAAAAGAAATTTAGCTGCAAATATGGCTTGTGTTTCCTACTCTTTCTGACATCAGACAGTTAAATCCATTAATGTATACTCATTTCAGTCTGACATTGGCTGAGGCTGCAAAGCATTAAGGAGAATGTTAGCACACTTAATCTCTCTAGCCATTTTCTTTAAACTTTGTATAAATAGCACATCAAAAAATTGAGACCATCATCAATGGTCATCAATACCATTTAGAAGTCAATTCATGTTTAGCGTTTAACTGAACTTCATCTCTTTAGTCTAACCAAAAATAAAATAAAATAAAATAAAATAAAATAAAATAAAATAAAATATCTGTAGGGACTGTCACTTTGGGCAGGCAATGTAAAGCTTTACAGCATCTAAAATAGAAAAGTTTAAGCAGGCATTCCCCAAGTAAATCACCATAGCAGTCAGAAAATTGGTGCTATGGATTATACTATGGAGTCAATGTGAGAGAAAGCACATAATAGGTAAGCCCAATGAAAATGTTACTCTGTGGATTGTGTATTCCAAGTAGAAATTTAGCTGTTTAATAGTCTTGTTTTAAAGGAGTCAGGAAATGCATTGTGAGATCATTATGTTTCTGGGGCCGGTTGCACCAGCTGTACGTAAGTTACAATTTAGCCAAGTTTTGACGTAAATGAGCACGAAGTTACAACTTATGCAGTACTAAATATTTTTTCATTGCACCATTACACTTAGTTGAAGTGTAACTCTACGTATAAACTAAATATTTATTGAAGCGTCTGGTCAGGAGTAATGGTTGGAATAAAAAAGCTGACTAAGTGAATTGCATCAATATGCTCTTCTTTTACTTGACAACCTGCAATCCTTTAGGCATACATGATGCTGCTGACATTTACACTCACATACATAGAGAGAGAACAATATGTGAATAAACGTACCTTGTTTCTTTTTTAGTGCGTTTTCAACACCCCATCTACAGCGAGCCTCTGTGCGCTTTGGTCCTTGTTGCTCATGTCAGATGAAATAATAAATAAATGGCATTTCTTATGTTTTTTTTTTCTTTCAGTATTTATTGATCCTTATTTATTTCAATTACAGTTTCTGAATGTTAGTTACATAAAAATAGCTTACATATACAATACTGTTATTAATGTATCGTTTTTAATGGAAACTTTTTTTACTGTAAGTATACGTGAGGCAAAAGTAGTTAGATTGAAGGATAAATTAAAATTCATAGCATTTAAACAAGTTCTGCTCGCGTATTTGAAGATTTATATTGGATGAGTTAAACGTCATATTATGCGACTACGCATTACTTTACGGAGTGCTTACAAACTACTACCTATGTCCTGCCTTATACTGTATACAACTGGTGCAACCAAATAATGTATAGATTTAGTTACAAACTAGCTAGTGGTTATTAAGCCTCTAGTGTGGACAAAATCCTAATAAAATAAATAACAAACAAAAAACTGCTTTATAAAAAAAAATAAAAAATACTATATTAAAAAAAAAAAAAAAAAAAAATGGTAAATGACTGGGCAGCTACAGCTACAAAAAATAAATAAATAAATAATTAAATTTAAAGTCAAATTTTATAATTGAAACAAGGAAAAATCTGTATTTTTTTCTATAAAACCTTTAATGAAAATGTCTGTAAAATTGTTGCTTTTGTGCTTTATTTCAATTAAGATATTTTACTTTAATTTTAAGGTTTTATTTGGCTGTGGTAGCTGTCAGTCATTTACCATTTGTTTACTTTTTTTTTTTTTACAGTGAAAGCAAACACTATAATACTTTTCCATATACCATTTCCTTTCTTTTATTTGACAGTTTTGTCTTATAATGTATTAATCTGAACTGTTAAACAGAGACAGTTTACTAATGAAGACAGAGAATGAGAGCAACGTGCATTCAGACGCTGGCGTACTTAATGCTGTCAAAATCTACGACCGCTTCAGACACATTGGCCAAACAGAAAAACTTATGGCTGACAACGATATTTAAAAATAAAAAAGAGTCCATTATCAAATGAGACTAACAAACGAAACCATTCTTGGTCAATCACTTAGGTAAGTTCGTTAAAAATACACAACATTTGTTAGTATGTAGTGTATTTTTAGTTTAGTTTGATTTCTTTGAAGGGGAAGCTTTTGGAGATCCAGGTGGGACAGAAAAACATTGGGCAATCTCACTCAACAGCAGTATCACTATGTGATGAAGGACAGACATGAGTTTTATGTTGATTTACATACGCATGTTAAAGGGTGTGCAAGGGGAAATTGTGATGTTACAAACAGGGGATTTCAAAGCCTGCCATTTCAAAAGGGTTAAAATAAAAAAAATTAAAAATTCATTAAACTGGGGAGTTAGCTTTGAGGTATGAAAGTTGCTGTATGGTTTTTTTGTTGTTGTTGTTGTTTTGTTTGTTTTTTGTATATACAGTAATTTCTTATATGTATACATATCAAGGACATTTGAGGTTGAATTCTAAAGTGACCAAACCACCTGAGCTTTTAAGTAAAAGATGTTTCATTCCCACAGCTGGATTGGCAGAGTGCCTTGTGGCCTGTGGTACTGGTAAGAAGTACTGAATGAGACATAATCTTCCCTTTTTAAGCATCCCCAACTTTTTTGTAGAGACTCTTCCTGTTTTGAGACTTTGAACATGTGATGAGGAACCTCAATGACAAACTCGCCATGCATCAAACAGCATGCAAAGGCTCTTTCTGCTGTCATTTGTGGAGTGTGCAGAGCCTGCACAGAGTTTGAAACACACTGGTTCTGTTCCAACACTAGTGAGCTAATCTCATACATGACTGATTTGGAACGATATACATGCAATAGGAAGCAGAATCTAGACTCATTTAATTTTAATTTGCCATTAACGTTGCTATATTAACAAAAAAAAAAGGATTTATTTATTTATTATTTAATAATGCTCACTAAGACTATAATTATTTGCTCAAAAATAAAATGAAAGCTGTAATAATTTATTAGTAGTATTTTTTTTTATTCTAATATGCTGATTTGGTGCAAAATAAATATTTCTTATTATTATCTATCATAATTATTATCCCAGCCTATTTAAACATTCTAATTTCTAACCTACAGGGCACAAAGACTGTGGAAGATATGTGAAAACTGTAAGACACTGAAGGCATTCCAAACAATTATAAAAGTATTATAAGTTTAAGCAGAGTCCAAATCTACAAGGGCCACAGGGTAGCTCTAGTCTACCTTGTAGCTGTATAACTATAGCCTGTAGCCTATCTGTCATTCAGATGTTGCTGACCATATGAAATGCTTTTGGCAAATTACATTGTGTTAGCAGACCACTTTCCGCTACATTACATGCCATCCCATGACAGTGTGTAGCAATTATTACAAATGTGTAGAGGTTTCATCATCATCAGCCATTTCAATTCATAGATTCAGGTGCTAACAAACATGCTGGTGCTGTAACCATTGAAGATGCTAATACTTATTGTGACGCTGCTTTTCACATCATACTGTGACTATTTTAATGTCATGATTAACAAAGGCACGATGTGAGGCATGTTTTATCTTTAGCCGAAGCTCAAAAGCACCTTTTTTGCATTTGATCTTCCATGCAAAAATCTACAAAGTAAATTAATGGGTATCCAGATTGCCTGATGAAACATGGAGTATGTTTAACACTGGCTTCCTGTTCAGCTTAACTCCATGGTGCAAAAAGATCTGGGGCCTCGTTTATAACACTTGTGTACGCACAAAAACAGCCCTGAAAGAGGCGTACGCCACTTCCTACGCAAAAGGATTTATAAAATCAAACTGGACGGAAAAAATGTTGCACCTGAATGCAAACTCTGACCCATGCGTACAGATTCTTTTTCCTGGAGTGAGTAAAAACAATGATTTTAAGCTCTTTTTTCAGAATCAGAATGAGCTTTATTGCCGGGTATGTTTACACATACAAGGAATTTGTTTTCGTGACAGAAGCTTCCGCAGTGCAACAGAATGACAGGGACAGAACAAAAACACAGATAACAAAATAATAAAAAATAAATAAGTAAAATAAAATAAAAAAAAGTAAATAAGGAATAACAATATACAAACTGGCAATTTCATGTCAATATATACATTTACATTAAATATTCCACTCTCATATGGAGATATAGACTGAAATTACAAAGTTATTACGCAGAACTTAAACCAAAATTATATGAATTTAGACATATTTGTAGTAAATACGCTTGATCACTTTTACTCTTTTATTGACAATGAGGAGTGCTATAGGTGCACAATAATTCATCTTTAAACTGAACTGCAGATCTCATGTTATGAGAGAATATTTTTTAGTGTGAACAATGATCAATGATGCGCACTTACTTCAATATTATGTTGGACACTGCTGGATTCAGTTGTCGAACGGTCCAATATCCAGATTGAATAGGTCCAATGATAATATACTGTACAACCACAGCTGCACAAAGGTGTTGATGTCGTGTAACCCCTTTGGCGGTGTTAAACATGGTGTCACGTGGGTGGGAATATGCATGGAAATGATATGCAGATGATATGATATGATAATGATATGCAATCTTCCCCTGAATGGGATTTTTAAAGGGATTTTTGTGCAGGTTCTGTCTGTCTGTCAAAATCTAACATTTGTGCTTACATACACTTTTAGGATGAAATCTATGGAGATATTTATAAATGAGACCCCTGAGCTGCTGAAATGTTCTAGAACTTTAAAGGGATACTCCACCCCAAAATGAAAATTTTGTCATTTATCACTTACCCCATGTCGTTCCAAACCCGTAAAAGCTCAGTTTGTCTTAGGAACACAATTTAATATATTTTGGATGAAAACCGGGAGGCCTGTGACTGTCTCATAGACTGCTGTATGCTGCGTTTGCTCTTCTGTATCATCTGCGCAACAAGGATGCGCTGTTTTCTTTTAAATCAAAGCTAAATACACGTAGAAACAGCATAGAGTGATATGGAGAGACACAGAGGAGACTGTTGACAACGGAATTGTTGAATAAAGACGTTATTTTTGTTTTCTTTGCTTACAAAAAGTGTTCCCATCGCTTCATATAACCCAGATTGCACGTCTGATGACAGATGGAGTATTCTGACGAAGACTTTCGTACGTTTTATGGACCTTGACACTGTTATTTACTTGGCAGTCTATGGGACAGTCACAGGCCTCCCTGTCTTCATCCAAAATATCTTAAATTGTGTTTCGAAGACGAACTGAGCTTTTACGGGTTTGGAACGACATGGGGGTAAAGTGATTAATGACAAAATTTTCATTTTGGGGTGAAGCATCCCTGTAAGAATGTAACTGACAGAGCGTTATTCCAAATGTTATTCTAGGTTAAACAGAACAGAACCTCTATTGTTGACTAGACTTGTGCCGGTATTCGGTAATGCGATATATCGCGGTAATGAATATGCATGATATTGTTATCGTGGGCACTTCTAAATACCGTGAATAATTATATATTACAAATTATTCCGAATTTGGAATGCATTTTAAGAATATTTTTCCCATCAACTGCTCAAAATGCACAACACCGCTGTATGCTGCTTGAAAGAAGCATACCTCTGATGTAAACAAGCACGCATGAGAAGCACATGGAGGAACACGTGAGAGACGCGCTGAATGAAAGCACATTCACTCTCTGACAGCAGATGGCGCTAAACTGCAGCCCTTACCCTGTAAACCCCATTAATAAAGCAGCTGCTACTTTCTAAACCATTTTTAAATAATTTTAAATAGCCATTCAGATGTGTGGATTTCCTATGGTGTTCATCACAGAGCCAAATAGTTTAATATTTAGACTTAATAGGCTATTTATTTTCAAACTTTTTTTTTTTTTTTAATCTGGACTACAACATGCCCTAGATATTGTTTGAAAGTGTTTTGATTCTTTATTGTTCATTCACACTTTACATTAGGGCTTCTTTAGTTAACAAACTGCCAATGAAAATTCTTCTGAACATTCATTAATCTTAGGTATTCCAATATTTAATAACACATTGTTAAAATTGAAAGTTGCAACTGTGCTATTTAATGAGCTAACATGAACTAAGACTTGTATTTTTTTAACAAAGATTAGTAACTTCTGTAGCAAATGTAGCTATTGCTCATTGTTTAGCTGTGCATTTATTGAATGAGCACTATGCGATGTTCAAACTGATTACACTATATTTTATGTATTGCACTATATTTTATGTAAAATCATTTTCTATTTTTAAACTGTCTTAAATTCTTTTTAAGTAAATTTTTAAATAATTTTCGAAGTTCTTAAATCGCTTGTTTTATTTTTGAGGTTATTTTTCTTCATGTTTTTTTTTACTTTCTTTTATGTAAAGCACTCTGAATTACCATTGTGTACAAAATGTGCTATATAAATAAACTTGCCTTGAATGTTAATGCATTAACTAAGGTTAACTAATGATGTCTTATTGTAAAGTGATACCTATTGGTCTTTATAGTTCTTTTGCACTTTAATCTGTAAAACTTTTAACTCTATATATTTTTCCTGTATTGCTTTATTGTATTTAAATGTTCAGTTATTTTTGTTATAAGAAAAAAAGTTATTTAACCTGTTATACTGTATTATGACCACTTTTTTGAAACTTAATTTCAATACCGTGATAATACCGCATACCGTGACAAAACATTATCAATTAATCGCACAACAAAAATATCAAACAAGCATTTTCCCACTATTGACATCCGCACAATGCTGTTAATTACTGCTGAAATCAATTTTCTATTAACCATAAAAATGAATAGATATTTACAGCAGTATTCAGAAGTTTCGTAAGTTTAATTCAGCAAAGAGAACTTGAGTACAAATGTTTACATTATGATTAAAAATCAATTTCAAATGTTCTTATTTATCAAATGGTTTTTAAAAAAATATAAAACACCAATAATAATATATATTAAATATTAGCAGTCATTTCAACTAGAATACTGGAGTAATGACTGCTGAAAATTCAGAATACAGAAGTAGTGTGATCAGAGGTTTAAAAAAAATGCTCATAATTTTGTTGAAGCACTCACATGAATTCAGTAGAAATTGATTGATATTGAACTGCTTGTATGAACTTCTAGTTGGTTATTTGTTACTTATAATATTCTTGTTGATCGCATTTGCTCCACTGCAGTGTTTTTTTCCAGGTAATTACATCACATCTCTCATTATTGCAAAAGTTACAAAAACCAGGTCAAGATGGAATTAGAATGATTTCAAGTCTGGCAATTCTACCGTACCCGTTTCCTGATAACATGGTTACACATATTTTAAGTTCCGGTGTATATGCAATAATGTAAAAAACTAAAATTATTTATATGGAATTTGTGAGATGCTGTTGCTAAAACACAAGTTGTATTTACCCGAAATTGTATTCAAACTGTATTAAGAACAGTGTTTTATATTTTCTTGTGTGCATTTGAAATTATACTTACTCATGTTTTATCTTCTGATTCTGATTATAATTCCTGAAAGTAGTATGCAAGCACTTCTCATTAACAGACAGTGCATTTGATGGTTCATGCAAAAAGAAAAAGAAAAAAGAAAAAAAAAAGAATGTTCAACAAGCAGCAGCAGCCATTTAAATGATTAGCAATAGGTCACTCTGACATATGAGCATTTTGGAACAATTTTTAGCTGAAATGTTTACTGAGGCTTACACGACCTGGCCAGGATTCAAAATGGTGCACTAAAATTGTAATCATCTCTGATTGAATAACTTTGAAACTGGCTTGCTCAGCATATGGTGCCTCTAAACCTTTTCTAAAAGTCTATCACAAGCTCTTCAAAGTATCTCTTCAGGCATGCAGCTTTTCTAACGGGCCACGTGTTTCCTTCAACCTGATAGAATTCAAATCATTTATAAAATCAGCTAATTTCCACTGGGATAATGTGCTTTGCAGAGATGTCATTACTTAGGTGGCTTTGGCTTTCTGAGCACCAGTTGTGCTGTCAAATGGAACAGTTCATGTGTCATCTACAGCTAGTGGCAGGTGTTTGGAAGACGGTTTGCAGAAAGTGATGTGGAGCTGAATGCTGTAACTTTCTCTCGCTCCTTTTCACTTGCATTTCAAACTCCTTTTGCTTTCCACGGAAGCCTCTCACACATAATCCCCTTTAGCTACAACAGAGAGAGGTCAGAATTTAGCAGTAGTTTGAGGAGAGATTACTTTTTTTCAGATGTAGTTACTTTGTTATCATTCCCTGCGATTTGAGGTCTGGGATGTATATGAAAATACAATTAGACTAGGCAACCTCCATGCTGAGGGACAACAGACTATGAGGGACAACAGAAGGTCTTTGAAGAATACAAAACATCACCACACTTGCTTCTTTTCACTCTCGCTGACGACATTACACTGATTTTGTTATGAAATTCCATTATATTTCTATTATTTCTGAATTCCCAAATTCCCAAGGCAACTTTATAACTACACTCTGGCTTATTGGTTTTTCATGATATTGCGACATTCAGTAAATGTTCACAGTTTCTAATGAAGTGAGAAACAGCAAATCTAGCAGTCCAAACATATAATCAACACAGGGTTGTCTCAACCTCTTTTAAGTTCTAAAGGAAAGAAGACAAAATATGGACTATGTATTTTGCCATATACAAAATTATTTCAAAATCATGTCAATATTTATTGTTTAATAAAGTAACATAAATAGTTATAGGCTTACTGATAACTGTAAGCCAATAACTATTTTCATGATACAGCAGGTAACTGATAAAACACACACACACAAACAAAAAAATACATTAATCAATTAAAATGACAAAATCCATAATTTGAAACACTATACAAGACAAGTGAATTTAGGCATCACAACATTATAAAGTACAGAATGAAAAATAAATATTTATTTTGTGATTGTGTTATGAAATTACTTAAATTACTTAAAACTACATTTTTAAAGATTAAGCATTATGCATTATAGTAATTGGGTAAATGAGAGTGAAAAACCACTTATCCAGTATTAACCAATACTAAAATAAATTAATAAATAAGTGAATAAATTAAAATGTATTAAAAATAAAATACTGGCTAACTAAACAATATGGTACATATAAATATATATGTAAGTGTATGTGTCATCTATAATGTTTGTTTCTAAATAAATGCAGAAAACCACAATTCTGGGTTTTCAAGAAGAACCTATACCTGAACATTTCTTAAAATAACCTTTTTTTTTTTCTTTAGTGATAAAACATTTTATTAATCCGAAGATAATTTTTTGCCTAGTGGTTAGAGAGTTTGACTCCTAACCCTAAGGCTGTGGGTTCGAGTCTCGGGCCAGCAATACCACTACTGAGGTGCTCTTGAGCAAGGCACCAAACCCCCAACTGCTCCCCGGGCGCCGCAGCATAAATGGCTGCCCACTGCTCCAGGTGTGTGTTCACGGTGTGTGTGTGTTCACTGCTGTGTTTGTGCACTTTGGATGGATTAAATGCAGAGCACGAATTCTGAGTATGGGTCACCATACTTGGCTGTATGTCACGTCACTGTCACTATCACTATAAAGAACCTTTAATAGTGTAATCAAGCTCACAACATAGAGAACAGACAAATGCTTATAGAAAGACAATGCATATCAGTGGCAGAAAGACTTCTGTACACTCTCTGAATTTATATTACAATAAAATTTCAGCAATGGATTATGAAATCGCCAAACTAAGACTCTCCCAACACATCATAACGTAATAGTTTGACAACAGGGTGTGGTGCTGTGCTATTTCCAGCTAATTGGCATTTGGGTTATATAAAGGGATTTGAATTGCAGCTGGCGGTGGTGTTGATTTAGTGCTAGGTCTGATTAAATATCGCAGCCTCCTGTCAGACGCAGTTGGGCTGGCATCAGTTATCTATGTGATATGTGTCTTCTGGGCGGCACTCCTTACTTCCATCTGCCATTTCCACTCACGCCAGTAGGCTTATTTCACTCATGCTCCTGTTGTTGTTGCAGCTCTGTTATGTTTAATTTGTTTATTGCTGTAAACATACATTGTCTAGATATGGTCGCATATTTGGTGGGTGGCCTGAAGGAAATGAAGCAGACAGACATGTGGTTGCAGAAAGAGAGGGGAATCTAATAGAAAAGACAGTTATTTGAAGAATTACAGCAACGAGAAGAACAAAATCCCTGAATTCTGAGAAAATCCTTCAAATGAAACAGAAGGAACAAAATTATTTATATATTAATTTGCCACGGCCGTGTTTACAAAGACCAAAGGGACATAATGCACACAGTAGAACACAAAGCCAATGAAGATAACCTCTGAAAGACCTGTACTTCTTATTTCAGAAAATAAAATTCCTTTTCAAAACAACCATTACAAAATGTCCCATTTTAAACATCGCTTCTAATGGTCAGTTAAACTATTAACTATTAAAGATAGCAGCAAAGCCAAGGCAGAGTTCAGGACACAAACTGTTCTTCACATAAAACTTTACAAGACTTGGAAAAAATAGTGTTCAAGTCATATGGACTATTTCTACACTACAATAAAGCATAAAATGTCAGTCAAGTTACCTTTGGGGAAAACTGATGATTCCTTATCTGAGTGCCAAGAATCAGACATTGTGACATAATCTTTGCAAGCAGGGAATTTGGATTCAGATTTATTTATATGCAGATGGAAAAATTAAAGAAGGGTTAAATCCTTGATCTTTCCAAGTACGCTCCTTTTGTGTCCCTCTCAGTCTTTGAGGACAGCTGCCACACATTTCCTTATATTGTTTTGCTGTGTATCACAAACTATTAAGCATACAGCCCATAAAATTCACAATGAAATGACTTGAGATCAAATCTTAACAATATGGCGGTTGCATTTCCAAAGAGGGTTTTTTTTTTTTTTGGCTAGGTGTTCTACAGCCCTCAAGTCCCTTTAGCTGGTGTGGATTTTAATGTCAATGGGTGATAGCCTAAAGCCTGATTCGGGTGCAGCTAGTTTTCACTGGGGAGGGTAGTTAAATTTGTTTTTCCTCACACTACCTCAGTAAAAATTACACAGCAAATTGCCTACTGTTTTTTAGCTAACTTATGGGTCCCCTGAGAAACTGAATCCCATACAAATAGGAATGTACTGTATGTGTTTGAGGTATATTATATTTTCACAACATTTCTCTATTTTGACCTTCACCGAATACGCAAATTGAGCTAATTTCCTCGTTGCGCTGCCTAGTGCACCTTCATTATGAATTTAGACCTTTTTGCCAATTTTCTGGGTAAAATAACAGTTGGTGGCTCAAGTACTGTTGGCATCTCATCTGGAAATTAAATTCTGTAGAGTAGAGTAGAGTTTCATCAAGGACAATTCAGAACAGTAAAGAGATAAAGACAGAAAAAAAAAACATGTAAAGAAAAAAAAATGAAATTAACTCATTATTCCATGTATTATTTCTGGCTTTGATCATTTCTGTTCATCTGTACTAATTCCGGTACAGTATTAAAAAAAAAAGGCATATTTCTTTTGATATGTGAAAATGCATCTCTTATATTTATGTCTTTCTCCTGCCTAGCATATGCTGCTATGCCTATCCGCTCAAGCATAAATTTGACTGACAAGGTCTTGCATGTAAACCATGCTGAGCAGGTCTCAGTAAACAGATGGTGCATTTTAATATCATAGAGGGCTAAGAGCGTAACTAAATGCTCAAAGATTAGACTAACCAGTCCTTTGAGTCTGGTGATCTACCAGACCAGCTTGTCAGATAAGATGAGTACTCGTCAGGTTTAGGATTCACAAAACAGAGAACAGACAAATCCTCACTAAAAGAAAATGTACAGGTATCAATAGTAAAAAGATTTCTGTGAACTGTTTTTCACATGTCTCTGTCTCTGATAGACCAAACAAGGCCTGTCATGCTGGATAAAGAGGGACTTTTTTCTCTCTCTAAACCTCAAGATTTCCTAGATAAAATATCTCTGAGGCAGCGCTGCCAACATTTTCAGTGTCAGAGCTGCGGTATAGGAAAGAAAAATACACACTTTCAGCCTGAAAATATTTTGAGTCATTTATCATTCCTTTGAATCGACTATCATATTGCTGCTGAGAATGTGGCAATAACTTGCACCTTCCTCAATAACTCTATCCAAAAGTCACATTTTAAAATATGAAACTCTTTTCTTCCAGTCTTCAGGTTTTTTTTTTTTTTTCGTCTCACCTGAATTGCTACAAGTGTGTAGTCCCAAAATTCCAAATATAGTTTTTAAGATCTTTGAAAAGATGGATGTGCATCATTTAACACATTCATTACATCCACACAATGGAATAGCACACTGTTGGCAAGAAACTGGCATCTGTGACTGCAAATATAGAACACATGTCTGAAAGCACTATCTGAGGGATGCTCAATTAGGAAATGAAAACCATCACATCCTTATGACCAAAATCCATAATTCGATAACATCAGCACTTTTTTCTTATTTTATAGCAATATCTACCCACAGTGGAAGCTGTCGATGGCTTCTGATAACATCCTGCCAGGTCCAGCAAGCACTGATTTAATGTGTCCATCTGGAAAATAGAAGTATGTGCCTGTTTGTGCGTGTGTGTGTGTGTGTGTGTGTTCACAACCTCAACTATCCTGACACAGCATGAACCACAGCTGCAGCAATCAAGGGAATCTGAAGATGCAATTGCTGGAAATAATGAACCAATTAAAATGAAATGCCACTCATAAAAACAAAGTAATCTTTCAAGCAGTCCATCATTTATTGAGGGAAAGCAGAAGCATCCCTTTATAGGGGTCATATCTTGAAAAATCTCATTTTCCTTGATCTTTTGAAAATATGACAGTTTAATATACCATGTAAACTAACCTCCAGAAGTCAAAACTATCTTCAAAGTCCAAAATGACCTTTTACTGAAACTAAACTGCTTGTTCTATGTGACTTTGTAGCATTACAGTAATTAATATTAATACATGGTTGCCCATATTTGACATCACTGACACCCATCTGGTGTCCAGCAACTTATTGTATACCGCACAGTCAAACTGAAGCAAAAAAAGAGGATATAGGATAGATGCCATTATTCCTAAACACTTAAATAAGTTTATTCCAGTCACCATTTAACCAGTGACAATAAGGTATAGGGAAAGTCTGCCAGACATTGTATTGTTTCTGGTTCAAAAAGTGAAACAAGTGGCTGATGTTTCTTTTCAACAAGGTCCTTCATCATGACAATCTGGCCTTTATGCTGGACATTTCACCACAGATTATTGAAGAATGGTACAGTGCCAACTAAAATGCATCTACCAAACCCACAAGTCGTATTTCATACTCATAGAGGGCATTTACATGATAATTAATTTTATTTTATTTTATTTATCTCTGTTTTGGTGCAACACGTATACAGAAATGTCTCTCATGGGAAAAATAAATAAATAGGAATAAAAATTATAATATAAAAAAATATATAATTATAAATAATATTATAAATATAAATTAATAATTATAAATAAATATATTAATACATAATTACAATCAATTAGAAATAAAATAAATAAAGTTTGAATAAATACATATAATTATGTATCAAATTATAAATACACAATTAAATAGAAGCATGATTTTTTTTTAACAATTATAAATAAACAAATGACCAATCCTTCGATGGTATGTGTGTTTTATGCTTTTCATGATATCAACAGCAGTTTGTGTTTCTTTAACTTCTCCTTTTATAGGAAAGCATGTGCACTCCAGTGAATATCACTATTTCATAAAAGGGAGATAACATATACAGTACCTTCAAAATAATTCTAACTCACCAATACTCAACTCTTAGATGGTATGTAAGAGCCTATAATATCCTTAGCAAACATGCCACAACACGTCAACTGACTCAAGAATATAGTTAGAGGACAACAATACATATCTGTTAAGTATCTATCCATACACATCCTTCATACAACTGAAATATTTTCAACCGTAGGCATTTCCAAGATCAAAACAAACTGCCCGTGGATGCTCCAGCATATCAGAGGCCTGTTTCAGAAATGATGGAAACTCTGGGTTTTCCATTTCAAAATTGAAGGTTTATCAAACCTGAGAAAGCAGAGTAAGTCAAGCCCAGAGTTTATTTTAGTCTCCTCCCCCTTTTTAAAGCATAAGTAATCTTAAAATACCTAATTTATTCATTCACGCTACAAAAAAAAAAGCATTTCTTTGTGAGTATTTTGAAATCTAAATTAAGAGCATTTTACTTAAAACAAGAAAAATAATCTTAATGAAAAACAAAACAACATTTTACTTACCACACCATCAGAAAATAATTAAAAAAATAATAAAAATAAAAAAAAAAAAACAAATACCCATTGTCATTTTTCTTTAGTAGAAAATGGTTTGATTTAAGAATGTTTAGATAGCCTATTTTGACTGGAAACAACAAGACAAAAATACAAAGAAAGGCATTTTTCATGAATTCATTGCACATACAGTATTTTCATCATGCAGACACTCTGAAAGTGACAAAAATGGCATGTTCTCTTTTACCGAATCTTCTAGATAAGGAGGCTACATTAATTCATAGGGAGTTACATTTACATCGGGAAAGAAGTATTTTATTTATTTAAAGAATTTTTTTTTTTACTTTTTTGCCTTATCCGCATGCATATTTATTTGAGAGGTACCATTTTTAAATGGTAGTTTTCTATATGACATCAGGGAAGCAGAGCACATTATAAGGCCGATATGCAGAGCGGTAAGGAAAGTGTGTCTCGCTCTCACGCTCTCTTATAATATTTGTGTAGTTTTCTGAGGACAAACCCATTGAAAATGAAGCTGATTACTGTGTGGAACGGAAGGATACCAGATGGAAGGGTCGTTCGAGATCTATGCCGTAACCACCACCACAGCTGTTAAATTTATTTGGTCATCTTTATATCCTACAAATACAAAAGCAACATTTTTTCTCTTTCTTGTTGGATTTTAATATTCTTTCAGTACTTGGTATTGTGGCCATCTCCTCTTGATCTGTTCTTCATTATTTTGCAAGCCTTCCTACTGTTGGCTGAGTAGAAGTCAAATGTTAATTTCATTACTCTAATTAAAAAAATGCAACAGTTTGGATTAGAGAACATTTAATCATGTGAAAAGAGCATCAGACTATGTGGAAAAAGCTGCTGCGCAATGAAATAGAGACACTGAATGATATTTAATATGCCAAATGCTTGTAAAGTCATGTAGCCTACACTCATGAACCTTTTATACTTAAAGTTTACCTTGATTGAATTATGTTTTTATACTTCATTTTACCTGCTTTTTTCCCCTTTGCCTGTAGGATACCATTAAAATTAATATTACTTCAATAATTTACTGTTCTGCCACTTTTTACCTTGATATTATGACAGTGATTAAGAATTTCGTAGTTACGTATTAAACTCTGAAGTATGTAGATGTCTTTTTGTCGGGTGCCATTGTCATGCTGAATCATAATTTTCGGAGCTCCATTGATCATGGCTTTTCATAGTCATGGTGCATGCGCTAAACTCAGAGTCAACCTACTAGTCGATTGAACTACTGTAACTCAATTCAGCTGTTCTGAACCCCAAAAACTCAGGGTTTCGCATCTCAGTGTACAGTAAGTCAACTCAGAGTTGGTTGAACCTCCTTATCGAAATGGGCCCAGCACAACCAATGTTCTATCTTTGAGTATCGCCTTAAATTTAAAGGCTGTACTTCCTCTCTGAGTCATTTCTCAGTGCACACTAAACCCTACAAGACACATCAGGAGAGCTTTTTGGGAGGCCTCTATTATTAAGCAGAAACATGCAATTTGATTTTGGGTGATAAATAAAAGGGCATTGAAATAACGTTTGCAGAGGAGAGTGCCTCTCTATAGCAGAGAAGCTTGAGAAGGGTAGAAGAACTGCACGCTTCAATAGCTCGAAATGATTAATGAGTTCCCCCCTACAGTGGGCTCTCCTCGACAACACCATTTCCCCTGTGAAGACAAATTCCTGGATGATCTTGCTGTGTCTGGTGGCTAAAATATTCAATGCGTTAGCCCATCATTTAGATTCATTGTGAACCACATCACATAGTCACTGTTGGGCCCACAGCTGTAAGCGAGAGACTAATGTTTCTTTTTAGACTCTGCATGAAGGTTTTACTGTGTCTAACCCACCTAACATCACCCTTTACTACCACAGCACTCCCACAGGGAATGCTAAACCATTCAGAGAGCCCATTAGATGGATTCAATGCCTCACTGAAACTAGGGAGCGTGTTTAGTTTCATACCTGTGAAATGGTTACTAGGATGGAGTCCCCCCTGTAACCTCAGAAAGCTGTCATCGGATGACAGAATATGGGTCATTGTTGCCTCTAGGAGGGTCAGAGCTGATTTTCCTGGTATCTTTTTGTGGTTTGGGTATGACTTTATAAAAGTCACTTGGGACGTGACTGAAAGGTGTCAATAAATGACAGCTGAGCACATTAACTTTTGTATCTTAAAGTCTATATTTTGGGTTTGTGTTAGTGTGAGACAAAAGTTTTGCGAGACTACACCAGTTTTAGAAGCTTTGCTTAATTACAAAAATGAAGTAAAGAAAATTCCTCATAACAAATTTGCACAACGAAAAAACATGCATAAGCATAAAGCTGCAATAATCATATTTCTTCTTTTTGATGCCCCTCATGGTGGTACTTGGGTTAAAGTTTCTTATGGCAAATCACCAGACTTTAAGTATACCCATTATCTACTAGAACAAACGTCGACCATTCAACGGCCAGTGGAACAGTAAACGTAATAGTAGCTCTGTGTTTGATTCCTTTAATTAAAACAGGGCATTTGGACAGTAAAAAAGATGTTTTAATGAAGGCATGTGAACTCTCTTTGGCGTGTAATAAATCCCTGTTAGGGCTCCTCACCCTAAGGCTGACAATCATGCTTTTGCAGCCACCACAATAAACTTTGCCTGACTCTTAAACCAGCTCATTATTAAAATACATTAGTTATGATAATCCCTGCCATGGCTTTAAATTCAGTGAATACTCAGCATTAAACTTTTAAGCTGTAATTAAAAAATACAGTGGTTGCAGACCCTAAGGAAAGATCTGTCTCCAATCCCATTGTAAATTGAGGACACCTAGTAGCTTGGTATAATAAGGAATTATAGGATGAATTCAACAACTGTGAACACTGATAGGGTAACTGGGACTGGCATTGTGCAGTTTACAAAGCACACATTCAGGATTGAATCAGCAAAAATTACAAACTGAATGTGAGATTTAAACTACAGAAACATGTTAAAGACCCCATAAAAAGTTTTCTGTCCCGTCTAGGCCTTTGATACTGGAAGTATGGGTGGGACAACAGACTCTTGGTGCATCATGTCAAAAAGATCATATTTACGAAAGTGTCAAAAGTAAGAGACTGGATTTTTTGTAATTAAACTTCTCTTTAACCCACAACACAATGCAATGTGTAATTCAACACATAAGTAGAAAAATTTGTGAAAAATCAATAAGGAAATTTCCTTCAAATTAACACAGTACAATGGGAAGGGATGCTCGGATCTGATATTTGTATCAGGTATCAGCTCCGATATTTAATAAAATTCTACATTGGGTGTCGGTGACAATGGGCCCAATCCATAGCAGTCATTCTATTCAGTCTAAAGGTGTGTTCCACTTACATCACAGCGAAGCTGCGCATGATGATCGGTGTGTGACATTAAATTGAAAGCTTACAAAGCATTAGCTCTCTAATATCTCTTTCAGAAATTCTATGCTGTGTGTAGCGTGTGATGTCATGTGCTAAAGACGTAATCAAGGAGACTGTTTCCAAACAAGCTAACATGCACAGAGCGGCTAACATCATGGAGCAGGCCAAAGGATCCCCAATTTGGAGGTATTTCACACCAGTTATGCCAACAAGTTTGACTGCTGCTTGCAATATCTGTAAAGTCAATGTTCAGAGGGGTGGAGATAAAACAACCAGCTTAATCAAGCATTTCAAGAGATTTCATTCTAAAGAGCATACTGAGTTCATGTCTTCCAAGCTAGTGAATCTATTAGTTAATTTACGATTGTTGCACTTCTGCTCAATTATTTCATAAATAATTCACTATATTGATGCCTGTTTGTTATTTTGTTTCATAAAAATTAGGAAAGTGATGTCTAAGTAAAGCCTGATGCCTTGCAAAAAGAATGATCCCAGTCTTTTCCAGACAGTGAGTCATATAGTTTATTAGGTAATTTCTCACTGGATTTATTTATTTGTGTATCGGAGCAGTACACAGTATCGGCCAATACTTAACACCAGGTATGGGAATCCATATTGCAGGCGAAAAAGGCAGACTGGAGCATCCCTGACACTGGACCCTATTTTTACTGACTTTTCTTACTTTGCCCCTGAAGCGCATTTTGTAGAACCTTGATGTATCTTTTTGTAGAAAAGGTACTTTGCCATCTTGCTCCAGCCAAACTGATTTGAACGCACCTGACATCGTAATTAGTACTTCCCAACTTGTAAATACAAACTTCCCAGGAGGACTGAATGCCCCATGTGTCTCAAGAACCTACTATCTAGAGGGATGCAGGTGATATTAGTAGAAGATTATGCTCTCATGACATGCTCTCTGTTCAAACTAGGGCTGCACGATGTGTCGTTTAAGCATCGATATCGCGATGTACGAATCCACGATAGTCACATCGCAGGATGTGCGATGTACGCTGTCGTAGTTGATCCGTTATTCATTAACCGTGCGGGGCAGCTGCTCCCCGGCCCTTGACGAATGTGATGAGCGGATTAATTGCACAGCTTAACCATCATAGAGTGAAAGTTTATCATTTGCATGTGTTTTTAAGTCCTGTCAGTTTAACGGCGCATATGATATAAGAACGAGCAGAGAGCGAGCGAGAGAGAGAGAGAGAGAGAGAGAGAGAGCGAGCCCCGGCCGCGCGCGCGCGCGCTTACCTTCACCGTCTTCAAACAACACGAGCGCTGTCTTGCTCTCTCTCCCTCGCGCATATTAATCAAAATCAATTGACACGATGGTGTCGAACAAAAAAAAAAAAAAAAATATGAAATACTATCCAGTGATGAAATGTTTTCTGTGTTGTCAAATCTTGTGCGATATCCTAAACTGCCGAGATAATTACACAACGCGTGCCGTACACGTCTGATTCGCGAACTAATGATTCCTTTGAACCGATTCAATTTAATGAATGGTTTAAACACCTGACCTTTCCAACACTGAACTCACGAGACGTCTGAATTGGTGTATAAAAAAAATCTGTAACACTTTACAATAATATTCTATTTATTAAACTATTTAACTACATTATTTTACATTTACTATTACTAATCTGCACTTCTACGACATTAATTTCAACATTTAGGCTATAGCCTTCATTGTTGAAATCAAAAGTTGTACAGTATTTGTTAACATAGTTAATGCACTGTGAAGTAACATTACCAAACAATGAACAGTTGTGGTTTTATAAACTAAGATAAACAAATATTAATAAATATAGTAACAAAAGTATTGCTCGTGGTAAGTTCATGTTAGTTAATATGTTAACAATTCAAACCATATCCTAAAGTTACAAACAAATAATTTACTCTAATTTAAATAATACTCTGATGTTTAAATCATTTAAAAATGAGAATGTAAGTGTGCTCACCCCATTTTTGTTTGTAAGAAAACATTAGATTAGATTTCATATCGCAATATATATCGCAGAAAAATAAAATATCGCAATGTAATTTTTTCCCAATATCGTGCAGCCCTAGTTCAAACCATTTGTAAAGAAATGGAAATATTTATAGATAAGAAAAAAAATGATGGTTGACAATATATATATATATATATATATATATATATATATATATATATATATATATATATATATATATATATATATATATATATATATATTTTTTTTTTTTTTTTTTTTTTTTTTTTTTTACTTTCCAATTATATCAAATTCCATTATGAGGTTCAACCAATAAATGTCATTTTGATGCACATAATATGACAGCTTGCTGTAGTTGCTTCAGTTAAAACAAGAAGAGTGCCAGTGAACTGATCATCTCTTCTACTACTTGGTAGATCATAAAAAAATAAAAATAAAAAAAAAACATAAATGAACATCAGAGGGTAAATTATTACAAGCACATATTTATATCATTAGAAAGCAGAGACTGTCCTTTTTTGTTCAGGCCATAAAACTCAAAATGAAGGAGCAGGTCACATTTGACTAGATTTAAAAAACAAACAAACAAAAACTGTAAAGTGAAGTGACGTGACATTCAGCCAAGTATGGTGACCCATACTCAGAATTCGTGCTCTGCATTTAACCCATCCGAAGTGCACACACACAGAGCAGTGAACACACACACACACACTGTGAACACACACCCGGAGCAGTGGGCAGCCATTTTATGCTGCGGCGCCCGGGGAGCAGTTGGGGGTTCGATGCCTTGCTCAAGGGCACCTAAGTCATGGTATTGAAGGTGGAGAGAGAACTGTACATGCACTCCCCCCACCCACAATTCCTGCTGAGAAAGGAGTCCTCAATATAGTTGGTCCATTATCCCAGAAGAAGAAAAAAAAAATGCATACATGCTAAACGTCAACTTTCAACATTTCAGAGTCAATTACTGTATATAAGGCTTCAAAGTTAATAGATGCAACATTTATTTTTCTCGCCTCCTCCCATCATCCCATCTCCGGAAGGCTGTTAGGCTGCAGGGCTAAGAGTGCTGACCCTGAACAGCCCATCAGCAATTCTCCTGACCTTCACCCATCGGACCTGATCCTTATAGCGGCTCTTAGTTGTCATCATACTTCACTATGTGGCATTAAAAAATGTGTGTCAGGCCTTTGCTTGAGAAGATTACAAACTGGCTCAAAATGGTTCTGGCCATTTTTTTTTTTAATCTTGGCAGCGCTGCCAATTCCCTAGTTGCAGTTGCAAAAAGCGCACAGAGTAGAGCACAGAAAGCTTTCCTCTGCCAAACAGAGCAATTTCATCCTTCAGATTTCCTTTCTCCCAGAATGTGTACATGAAGGAAATTTATGTACATCATTATGGTCAATAATAAAAATACTCAGAGCTTTCTTAAAAGCAAACAATGCCAAGGGCAAGACACTGGTACAAAACAAAAAGGGAAAAAAATCTATACTCTTTTGGGTCAGGGATGGAGAATACAACACCTCTGTTGTTCCAAGTTTTAAAATGGAAAATAATTTGATGTCAGCATCAATATTGTAGCTAATTTTGTCACGGGGTGTTACTCACACACTGTTGGTAATAGTCTAATTCTCTCTAAAAGCCTTCACAGACACAGCAACACTGTACACAATGTACTATTCACAAAGCATAACCATCACTGCAGCTCAGAAGAAGGTGAGTGTTTAGTCCCATGACTTCAGCAGTGTTGAATTGTTTATTATCTTCTTGGAAAAGCAGCACTTCAGAGCATCTCATTTGATTAAGCTTGATATTATTCTATCGTCCTTTATTCACTACCCACAGTAGTAAAAAGAATAATGGCTTATTAATCAGGGCTAAAAGTTTGGAGACGCAAGTACTGATGCCTGTGTCAAAAGAGATGAGAGGGAAATGTAACTGATTTTGAGAGTGACGATGAATGTAGTGGACGTCTCTTTAGTACGCTTGGTTATCCACAAAACAGGATTATTTAAGATGCCACACTATGCATGAACAAACCAAAAACGTGTATTTCAGTGAGCAGCAGCTTTTTCCACATAGTCGGAAGCTCTTTTCACATGATTAAATGTTCGCTAATGCAAACTGTTACATTTATTAATTAGAGTAAATGAAATTAACTTCTGACTTCTACTCAGCCAACAGCAAGAAGGCTTGCAAAATAATGAAAAACAGATGAAGAGGAGATCGCCACAATACCCAATATATTGGAGGAATATTAAAATCTAACAGGAAAAGAGTAACTGTTGCTTTTGTATTTGTAGGAAATAAAGATGACCAAATAAATTTAACTGCTGTGGTGGTGGTTATGGCATATCTCGAACTTCCCTTCCATCTGGCATGCTTCCGTTCCATACAGTAATCAGCTTCATTTTTGATGGGTTTGTGAAAACTACACAAATATTATAAGAAAGAGCGTGAGAGCGAGACACACTTTCCTTACCGCTCTGAATACAGCGCCCTTACTAATGTGCTCTGCATCCCTGATGTTATATAGAAAACTACCGCTTAAAAATTGTACCGCTCAAATATGCATGCAGATTAGGGATGCATCGATCCGATACTCAGGATTGGTATCGGCTCCGATACTGGCATACGAGCAGAGCAGCATGTATGTTGTAACAAAGTCCCTTTAAGACAAGTCATTGTCACTTTCAGAGTGTCTGCATGATGAAAATGTGCAATGAATGAATATACCTGCACTGCAAAAAAAAAAAAAAAAACACCTTTCTTACTTATTTTGCTAATTATCTGCCAGTGGGGTAAGAAAAATTGCATTAATTTTATTTGTCTTGTTTTAGGTCAAATGCACTTAATTTAGAATCCAAAAATACTCACTAAGAATTTTTTTTTTTTTTTTGTTTGTTTGTTTGTTTTTTTGCAGCGGGAATGAATGAATGAGATATTTAAACATCGCTTACACTTTAAAAAGGAGAAGGAGACTGAAATAAATGCTTGGTTTGATGAAGAAACCCTGCTCTGGACCAGGTTCACAGAGTTAAACCTCTCTTTCAGAAACGGGCTTTCTGCTTTCTGGGGTTTGAGTTTACAAACCTTCTATAGGGCTTGGGCGTCGTGACGTCATTACTTGGTGTGGCCGCCATGCTGATGGCCTCCTTTATATGGGATTATTATCCTGCCATGATTCAAAACTGAAAATAAAGTTCTGAAAGGTTGAAACTAAGTGTTCGAAAGCTCAAAATCTTACCAAAAAAAAAAAGTTTTGCAAGATCGAAAAAATAAGATTTGCAAGCTTGCAAAATGTAAAAAAATAAAAATATCTCTGCAAACATTATGTTGTTTTGAGATTTCCTTCTTCAGGACTGCAACATTTTTTTTTACGATGTTTGCGCAAAGAATTTTTCAGATTTTCAAATTTGTCAGTGTTCTCCCCACTGTTTTAGTTTGTTTTCCAGGTTTGAAACCTTGTAAATGGTGATCTGAAAACTGGTGTGTGAATGTGTGAAAAAAAAGTTTTGAAACTCTGAAAACAGAGTTTTGCAGGCTTGCAAAGTCGTAAAAAAAATAAAATCTCTGCAAACATAATTTTGTTTTTTGAGTTTTCCTTCTTCAGAAGTGCAACACTCTTTTTTACGGTGTTGTGCAATCATTTTTTCAGAGTTTCGAATTTGTCACTGTTCTCCCAGTGTATAGTTTGTTTTCCAGATTTGAAACCTTGTAAATAGTGATCTGAAAACTGGTGTGCGAATAGGTGAAAAAAGGTTCGAAAGGGCGAAACTTATTACATTACATTACATTTGCACTCCTATTGCAGACTATTTTTTCAGAGCCAAGTTTACAACACCAATTTTGCGGAGATACGCCCACACAGTTGCGAGTTTGCGACTCACGTGATTTGTGGCAGCGTTGTCACGCAGCTCTGTTCTGAAACTCTGAAACTCAGACTGAGCGAAAATGAAGCTTCGCAAACTCGCAACTTAAAAAAAGCCTGGAGGGAGGGCCTTCTGCTCTTGGCCAATGCTTTGCTGTCTGCTAACGTACAGTCCAATCACAAGTCGTATTTACTGGAAGGTGGGATTGACCGACTGCTCCGCCAATGACGAAAGCGCACAGGATACGCAAACAGAGGAGGATGCACGGATCTCTGGCCACAAGGCGGTCCCGTCTAGAGCTGCAAGAAGAACCGCGTCCATGGCTGGATAGCGTCCGGTCCGGTCCAAAAATAAGGCTACCGACTTGTCGCGGGAATTCACTATACAATTGCCAGTAGCCACTGAGTTTACCACTCACCTCACGCAGCGAACGACTCACTTTCCGCAGCCGGAGACTCACTTTCAGCTCACTTCTTCTGAAAATGCACATTTATTATTTATTATTACATTTTTTTTTGCCTCTCTCTGCCCACATACTGTATTTGGATGCAGCTAAATTCTAAAAAAAAACTGTTTTCATTTATATATTTTACTGTTTCTGTTGTCAGACAATGAATATGAAACAGTGATCTCCCTTCCAAAACATTAATCTGCACAAAAATCCTGATAATCGAGCCGTCGTCTGATGAAATCAAATACACATACAGTAAGATAAAAACAACAACTGTGCTGTGATTTCGGCTACACTTGCATGTAAAATTAGAGAAAAAAAAACACATGCGTCTCTGTGCGTCTGAACACAGCAGACGCACAAATAAATAAAGCAAAGACCTCCAACATCAGGGCAAACCCTAAAGATTTGTCGCTAGGTGCTTAAGGTTTGGGCAAACCCTAAAGATTTGTCGCTAGGTGCTTTTTTGAAGAAGAAAAAACTTGCTAAAGGGTCTGCAAAGGTGCTAAGTTGGCAACACTGTACATCTCCAGGCCATGGGTCAAACAGAAAATGAGTCGTTCGCTGCGTGAGGTGAGTGTGTATATTGATGCACCGCAGGCCTATCAGTGGTAAACTCAGTGGCTACTGGCAAATAGTGAATTCCCGCGACAAGTCGGTAGCCTTATTTTTGGACCGGACCGGACGCTATCCAGCCATGGACGCGGTTCTTCTTGCAGCTCTAGACGGGACCGCCTTGTGGCCAGAGATCCGTGCATCCTCCTCTGTTTGCGTATCCTGTGCGCTTTCGTCATTGGCGGAACAGTCGGTCAGTCCCACCTTTCCAGTAAATACGACTTGTGATTGGACTGTACGTCAGCAGACAGCAAAGCATTGGCCAAGAGCAGAAGGCCCTCCCTCCAGGCTTTTTTTAAGTTGCGAGTTTGCGAAGCTTCATTTTCGCTCAGTCTGAGTTTCAGAGTTTCAGAGCGGAGCTGCGTGACAACGCTGCCACAAATCACGTGAGTCGCAAACTCGCAACTGTGTGGGCGTATCTCCGCAAAGTGGGTGTTGTAAACTCGGCTCTGAAAAAATAGTCTGCAATAGGAGTGCAAATGTAATGTAATGTAATAAGTTTCGCCCTTTCGAACCTCAGTTTTCAGAGTTTCAAAACTTTTTTTTCACCTATTCGCACATCAGTTTTCAGATCACTATTTACAAGGTTTCAAATCTGGAAAACAAACTATACACTGGGAGAACAGTGACAAATTCGAAACTCTGAAAAAATGATTGCACAACACCGTAAAAAAGAGTGTTGCACTTCTGAAGAAGGAAAACTCAAAAACAAAATTATGTTTGCAGAGATTTTTTTTTTTTTTTACCATTGCAAGCCTGCAAAACTCTGTTTTCAGAGTTTCAAAACTTTTTTTCACACATTCGCACTCCAGTTTTCAGATCACCATTTACAAGGTTTCAAACCTGGAAAACAAACTAATAGAGTGGGAGAACACTGACAAATCTGAAAATCTGAAAAATTCTTTGCGCAACATCGTAAAAAAAAATGTTGCAGTCCTGAAGAAGGAAATCTCAAAAACAACATAATGTTTGCAGAGATATTTTTATTTTTTTTTTACATTTTGCAAGCTTGCAAATCTTATTTTTCGATCTTGCAAAACTTTTTTTTGTAAGATTTTGAGCTTTCGAACACTTAGTTTCAACCTTTCAGAACTTTA
Organism: Cyprinus carpio; assembly: GCF_018340385.1. Classification (NCBI taxonomy): domain Eukaryota; kingdom Metazoa; phylum Chordata; class Actinopteri; order Cypriniformes; family Cyprinidae; genus Cyprinus; species Cyprinus carpio. The sequence continues at coordinate 22,389,024 of NC_056577.1, read as the reverse complement.
TTTTCAGTTTTGAATCATAGCAGGATAATAATCCCATACCTTTACTGCTACTCGGACTACTGCCGTGTGTCTTAATTTGATTAATTAAAAATCTATTTCAACCATGGTAAACCGTTGCTGTATTGTGGGGTGTAATAGCGCAAGACATAATCGCCCTTTGAAAAAAAATGATGGATTAACTTTCCACTGCTTTCCTGCTTGGAGGCGCGACCACGGAGACCAAGTGAGGTATAATATCTGAATATTAATTTATATAGCTTAAGTAAACACTGAAAATAAGGGAAATTTCCTGGGCTACTCATCCAAAATACGGGAAAATTTCTACATTCATCTTTCTGTTGCTATCCCTCTGCTGACAGCAAAAATTCGTACTACAAAACTGCTCCATTAACTAAGCGAGATTGTGAAGTTATGTCTAATGTGACTTTGCTTACATTGGTGTGAAATCGTGCTCTCACAACAACCACGCTGTTATCTTAAAAAAGCCAATATCATGCTAAGGTTGCTTTCAAGTAACGTTAAGCAAAACGATGGTTTGAAAATATCTGTTTTGCTGGAAGGGCAACTGTGTAGCAACAGGACAACAGCACAGAGGCTGACAGGTCCGATGGAAGGGCTAACGGGATATTTTACAGGAAAATACTACAACGGGAAGACAGCGGGAAAAGAGCTCAAATACATGAGAACCCCGGAAAAAAACGGGAGGGTTGATAGCTACTAACTAAACTTTTGAAAACACATAAGTTAGTTAAAAGTACATGTGAATGGTTGTTCGCACTAACGGTTACTAAACTAGCAACTAGGCGGAGTGCAGTTTACCTTTGTCCGGATTACTGTATACTGTTTGTGCCGGCTTTATGATCTGCAGCTCCTTAACCCATCCATTTGTGAACTGCACATGAGACTCCAATGACTTGTAGCTTCGGAACTGTTCTGAAGTGTAGGCGCTCACAAAACAAACAAGGTAGCCGAAGATATCTGTAATGCAAAAGTGCGGCAGCAACTCGTCATCGGTGCTCCACTCTTTGTTGGGATTTTCGTTAATAGTGCCGATTTTGTCCACATACCGATCCCTGGCATCCCTACTTAGCGTATCCCTGTAAATCCCACAACCTTTTCGCGATTTTAACATATTTTTCTCTTTCTCCCAACTCTGTTTCTTCTCGTTCGACTTGCTGTATGTTTACATTCACGAGGCCATCAACATGGCCGCCACGTCCCAGAATGCAACGCGGCGCCCAAGCCCTATTCTTAATCGGAAAACCCAGAGTTTCCCCTAATTTCAGGATTAGCATGACCTCCTATCTGAAACGGGCCTCCGGGGAAAATGGGAGTGTTGACAGGTATGTAAACAAACTAGCTATCATCTTAATGAGAGAGAAGAAAAAAAAAACGGTACCCCGGCGTATTTCCATGAATACCAGGTATCAGTACAATATATGTCTAAAAATTTGGTAATGGTCGATTTCCTGTAGTGTTAGTACCCCTTTGTTTACCTGCGTCAGTCACAGCGGTGCATGTCCTGAACTTGCTAGACTTCCCACGCTGTCAAACGATAGGATGCATTTGCAGGCTTGTTCTAATTGATTGTAGATAAATGTTCCATTCATCCAACGCTGTCATTCTCTGTTTGAAAAAAAAAAAAAAGCGTTACTATTTTACTTAATATTAAAGACTCCATGCTTTTGGCGCGTGACTGAAACGATTAAAGAAAAAAAAAAAAAAAAAAAACGGAACGAACCGAAACGACGCCGTTTGAACGATTCATTAAAAGAACCGACTCAAAACAGCAGACGTAAAGTTACGTAGCGAACCAACTGCCTCATCGCTGAAATACTGCCAGGGAAAATGCAACGTTTATTGAGTGACAACAACTCTTTGAAGAAAAATCAATATTCTTTATGGATCTCGTTTTGTGCACTGGCACATTGACATGCTGGAACAGAACACTGCCACCCCAAGCTCTTACCACAAAGTTGTAAGCACACAATTCTCAAATATCGTTGTATACAGTGGCATTAAGATGGGTCTTCATTGGAATTGACGAGCCTAGCCAAATCAACAAACCCAGATAATTTGGTTAACTGCTTGATTCACACTTGTGGATCAGACATGCTGTAACAAATGTCTGCCTGTGCACAGAAACAATTGTTTGAGTTGTATGCATGATTAGCAACAACACTGAGAACAATGAGAAATTATATGCAATTCATTATGAATTAAACACATTTTGATGTTCTTACACAAATGCCAACTGATTGCATTCAAAGTTATTTGATTTTGTTATTTTGATTGTTATTCTATTTTTACACTTTTTGTTGAGGGTTTCAGTCCTCATCACTTACTGCACAGGTGTGAGTGGCGTGCAGGCCATATAGCAACGTATATGTGCTTTATCTTCACTAAAAGAAAAACAAATAAATAAAACAATATGGTTATGTTGATGTTCAGTCACCTGGTTAATTATTTTACCATTTTGATTATAAATCTTTATTTTGTGATTTAGTGTTTTTGCATTTGATAATTTGATGGCTATTATGTTGAGTAGACATAAATTAACACTGTAGTGCAATACCCTACCAAACTGTTAAAAGGGTGCCTATTTGCCTATGTAGAAGCTCAGGCCCACTAAGGTTATTTATTGCTTGTTGGATAAGGAAAGTGAAATTTCCTCCCGCAGGCTACGTGAAAAGCTAACAGGAGGAGGAACACTGAAGCTGTGCCCCCCAACACTCCACCACACAAGACCTTTATGATCATCATTAAAGCATTTTCCATTTTGTCACTTATCTCCTGTGCCCTTTGGCAAATCCTCACAGATATATTTGCCAGTGTCTCTATCCCTAACTGGGTCACTGCGCTAAGACGCTGCCATAGTATACCGAACAGACACATCTTTACCAACCTTCACAGTGGATAATGTAGTGTCAAATATGATTATTATTGTGTGCCATATAGGCCTAACTCTCCCTTCACTTAATACAATGGTGCACTGATAGTTAGCTTCATATGTCTATATAATGGCTGAGGTTTCCTAGGCCTTATCTAATGCATTGTATTGTCTCTCCCTCCTCCATGCATAGAACTGTTAAATCTCTGTTGTACAATATAATGAAAAAAAAAAAAAAAATGTGTGCTGGAAACAGACAGTCTCCTCCAACCCAAGTTGAAAATCTATTCAGGCTCTTTTTTTACAGTTTTCTTCTCAGTTTCAGTAGTTTTTGAGGGTTCACAGGCAATTAGGAGTTTTACTAAGTATCCAAGTAATTCAGTGATTGGCACGAAGATTGACCAGTAGATAGATGTCAGATATATGGATGGATTCCTTCTTTTTCAGAGACTAGCAAAAGGATAAAAGTGTTAAGAAAAGTCTTATTTCTACTATAAGATAGCGGCCACACAATTAACTGATAAGATGACACGACTCACAGAGATATCAAAGTAGGACATGAATTTCCACATACAGTACATTTAGCAGAACATGCATAATACGGTGGAAATCAGTGGTGCATGCTGTTATAAATTAAAAGAATGTCAAAATGTAAGGTGAAACTGTGAAAAACTAAAACAGCTAATGGGGAAATTTAATGTAAGCTAATTTTACAATAAAATACTGTTTGATTTGCAGTTTTTGGAAGTAAAAAAGAACAAGTCACCTTAAAATGTACAGTAAAAACACATGAATTGACATTCCCTGTGAAACTTAACATTTGATGGTTTTACATTCAAATAACTAATGTTTCTTTCATTATTTTAGTGTCATTCTACTACTTTTTTTTTTTGTTTTTTTTTTTCATGGCATTTGTTTATTTAATGCATGTTGTGGAAAAGCTATACTTGAGTGAGCTTTGATTATATATATTATTTTTGAGCCAGTCTTTTTCAGTGTATTCACCGAACCGGTAAGCCTATGCAAAATCTTAATGGATTCATAGTTCAGTTCGATTTGTTTGAACTGCTCTTTTACTGAATTTGGAGTGACTTTCCAATCAGTAAAACGTTATTGAGATACACAAAAGAAGCACTTTTGTATTTAAAGTGCAGGGTCTCAAGAAAAGTTGAACTTCTTTTAAATTGCCGTGCCGTCAATTTAGACGGTGAAAATGCAGCGAGTTGCAGCCTAACCATCAAAAATGTCCACCAAATATTTACATAATACAATTAACTTACGAGACCGTCTCATTTTAGCATTTAATACTGAGAAGTACTCTAATCTACAAGCATCACACGTCACAAGCACGTCACCAGGATGCTGCTTATCGAAAAACCCACAGAAAGCAGCACAGTGTAATGTACAACATGAACCAGGTCTGGAAAAGAAATATAAACTGAATGTTATGTTGTTTTGCAGAAGGTTTTTCCAGGTAACCCTCAATAAGTGTGCTCTTCTTTGCTCGGGCAGGTTTCTTTATGTACCCTCAGGTGAAATCCTACAGATGATCATAATAGAAGTCTATTATTGTACATGCACCCAGATTTTTAGCAATGTGATAGGATTGGGTCAGGTGTGTTGTACAGATTCAACCAAGGAAAAATTATATATAATTACACTATTACAGTCAAACAGTTTGTTATAGTTTATGCAGACAAACACAATAAAATCATTCAACTGTAAGCAGTATTTACATATTCCAAAGCCATCACAGTTCATTTGCACCTTTCTCCCAAACTGGCTCCCGATGGACAAAGCCTGTCAGCCTGATTGCTTTCCCATTCATATTCATGTAATCTTTTTTTATTTATTTTTATTTTTTTCAAGCTTGACACATTACAATAAGTCAGGAGAAGAGCAGTGTCAAAACAATAAGAGCAAATTCTGGATAATTCTGTCTTCGCTGATGAATTTGGGATCAAGCCTTTGCGCAGACTCCAGTGGGTGTTTTCTGCAGTTTGATTGTACTTGTGAAAGATGGTGGTCTGACAGTTCTATGATTCATAATTATATTCACACAATGCAAATGACGTTTGATGCAAATTGGTTTCTCGCATTAGAGACTAACTGTGAGAAGACCAATCAGAGATGCATTTTGCACATCAACATAAGCATATCATCAGTGGATTACAAGCCATACGAATTTAGAACGGCTACAGTTCTTTCCTGTGAACATCTTTAAAACTAATTTTTTTAAACACAACATGATGCCTTTCAAAGTAAAATCACATCTTAAAAGGCCAGCTGCTGCCCATTTGGGCCATGCAGGGAAAAACATCTCAGCCTCTATGCTGGTAGATAGAGATGCAATGCAGGCAGACCTTTTAATAAACCACAGAGCATAGATTCCACTAAACTGTACCCTTGCTGAATTATTTCCATGCAGTAATAATGGTCACAGAGTTACTCTGGGTAAGGAGTAATGAAGGTTTTAAGAGAACAGCGAAAGAAATAAAGAAAATACCAAAACAGAGCTTTTTTTTATGGATTTGCATCTTCCTGCACAATAAGCAGATGGATAAACCCACTACTAAATTGTTTTCTTCCCTTACAGATAATTATGTCAAAATTGCCTTGATATTAGTTTTCTCCTTGTGTGTGAGAGAGAAAGAGGGAGAGAGAAATTGGCTTTTTATGATAATGGAGCAAAATGTCACAGATCTGTGGCTCGCTGTGGTCGCTGGAAATAATTACTCTCTCTGGGCAAAATGAATGATGTCTGGTTATACAGTTGTAAATAAAATATCCTGATAAAGTGAATATATTTTGTGAGGTTAAGTGGCAAGAAACGGACAACAGTGATGCAAGTGGTTTAGTGAGTATTCGTTATATTTACAGGGCTTCTCAGAAGCACAGGGGTTATTTCTGAAATCCAATTTGTCTGTGCGAGTTATTATATGCTAAAACATGTAAGACACAGAAGTGGGCAATAAGAACGAAAATTTAGCTGCCCAGTCAGAAAATACTTCACCCATGTCCACTGAAGATGAATTTGCAGAGCACAGTTTTTTTTTTTTTTTTTATAAAACTGCATCTCATAATCTGGCTGAATTTGGAACTGACTGAAATAACTTTCACCAAGAAAATTATTTTACACTGATTATACAACAGGATAAGGGGAGATTTTTTTCTACATAAACTGATGCATGTCTCCGGTGCAAAGGTGTAAAACTTACAAAAATCCCCAATCCCATAATCTTCTGCATTTGTTGGCAGGCAGAAGAAATATTACTATCAAATGGTTTGGGTGAATAATTTTTGTATTTCTTTTGCCATTTATTGTTTCACTGAAATATTATGTAGCAATATACAGTATCAGGGGACTAATGTATTTATCGAACAGTATACTGTGGGGCTGCCAGGCCAGAAAACACTAAAGAGATTCAGTACTGTGTTTATAAAGTGTCTATTTCTTCCTTTTTAGCATTTAAGATTTAATTTAAATGGTTAAATCTAGATAGTCAAAAAGATTAATTTACACTTACATATATATTTAAGGAGTAAAAATGAAAGTTCTGTCATTGTGTCTGACTAAGTTCCCTTATGATTTTCCATCTTATGTGAAACATAAAAGTATATGTTTTAAATAATTTACTGGTCACTCTTTTTTTATGAAGTTAACATGAATAAGGAGCCTTTCAAGCTCAAACTCAAAATACTACAAAAAATTTATTAAAAAAGTATAATTTGTGTGACAACACACCCCACAATTTAAATCATTATCCACTGGTAATCTTCTCCTCCACTGAGCCATTGAACCATTGAACCATTGAAACTGAATAATTGAGTCGGTGAGTTGAATTAAAGAGTCAGATCAGCTGAGTAAGTTTCAGGAACAAACAATTCAAACAATTTTTTGAACAGAAAATAAATAAATAAATAAATAAAATCCAACTGAAATTAATGTTTAATTCACAATTTGGAAAGCTTCCTTCATGACCTCTCACAGTCGGGCCAAGGAGAGAAATTTTAGTAATTGATTTCAGTCTATTTATGACACAAAGCTTTACATGGCATCAGAAGACATGGAAAATAGCACACAAGTATGAAACTTTTTTTTTTTGTCAGCTGCTGTCCACATTAACTTTATTCATATTAATACTTTATTTTTATATTGCTGTATTAAAGCTTTAATCAGGATAAAACTCTATTAAAAGCTAACATAAGCAGTAACATTTTAAAAATAGCAGCATAAGCGAAATTAACGACCCCATTGTTTACAACAACCGGAGCACATGCCGCTCAGAGAAAGGAATGAGCCGTGTGGAATAAAAGTAAATTATGTGAAAAATGATGTTTGTGTTTTTTTAAAAATGAAGCATTAACACATGTTAGACTGCACCCCATAAACACAATCAAGCCTAAAACAAATAAATAAAAAAACCCGTGAACCACCCCTTTAAAAGAGTGGCCAGGATATTCTTCAAAAATTACCTTATATTACCCACAGAAGAAGATCATAAATTTAAGAAGGCGATCAGAGATAATAATGACGGAATTGTCATTTTTGGATGAACTATTGCGTTAATTTGCAACACATTGATAACTTCACACATTTAAAAAGATGCAGATAGGAACATTGCAGATGAGATAAGTTACACATTATTTCATGCATCATTATGCAAAAACATCAGCAGAGCTTTCTGCTTGAAAAAAGCAGGACCGGCAGATCTTCAGTGATGTGCTGCTTCTTTTTGTGTCCCTAGTATGGCGGGATACAATACAGTGTTGCATAAATAAAATAAAATGAAGACTAATGAAAAAAGGATAGCAAAAATGATATGATAATATTTCTCTGACAAAATGACTGACAGACTAGTTTATGCTGACAAGATGAATATAGCTACAAGTCTGGTGTATGTTGGTAAACTTTCATATACTTTTCAGAAAAATATATACTTTCATAACTTAAGTTTCACAAATCCAATTTACCAGGACACATAATCAAAAGTCCAGTCTTACGTACAATATCTCAAGACGTACTTTCAGCTTTCCGCTGCTGTAAGTAAGTGCTCTTCAGCAGATATGCATGAATGCATGTGGTGCATCATTCTCTTAAGATGATTCACCCTTACAGTGGGAGAAAATAAACAACTCAATAAGGGAGGCATTAATTATGAGCAAACAGCAGAACATTAATGAGAAATTCAAACACCAAAAGCATGCATGTTCTAACGGATATGCTAAGATGCTCCTGAAATTACAGTGACACTCTATTCATCACTACAGAGTGCAGAAATTAATCGCACCCTTCTGATAATTATTTCATCAGGATACCTTGTTTTATCATCTGTCTTTAAAGTATTCTTTTGTTGTAGCTGGCTTGTGAAATGCTCATAGCTAAATTGGCTCATCAGGGCTGATTGGGGTAAGGTTGAATGAAAAATAGACAACTTACCTTCAGGGTAATTACACATCAGCAGAATACACTTTCCCCACATACCGCTGCCTTGTTTCCATGGAGGCATATGGAGATGGTGAAGTGAGGAAAACTGAGTGTTGGGGAATCAGGGATTGGCCACTGGCAAGCTCCAAGGCAATGCCAGTCACCCTGAACTATATGCTCATGCATCATCCAGATGATGCTGACCGGCCACAGGTTCACAGCCTTTGGAGAAGTTCCGGCACACACATTTTTACTCAGTGTCTTAAAATCATGATTCCTTTTTTAAAATCTTTTTGAAGAAGATGAATCAAATTATAACTTTTATGTCACTGGGGGTAGATAGACTGCAACTTACAGTATAGTAGCAGAAAATATTTCTTTCTATCTATCTATTAATTTATTGACTGACTGATTGATTGATTGATTTAAAGTAATGGTTCACCCCAGAATGAAAATTTGATTAAAAATGTACTCACCTGTTTGTTCATTGGAACAGATTTGGAGGAGTTTAGCATTACATCACTTACTTTTACAAGCAAAACAGAGTTAAACAAATTTGGATATCAGCGGAAAACAGGGGATTGACTTTTTCTCCTTGGGAAGTGTTATTATGGGTTATGAACAGAAGCCAGAAGTGACAGATTAAAGTTAAATGCCTTATTGATGGATTTGTTTCTTACAAACATGCAACTTTTCACTTCATAAGATGTTAATAGAATGAGAGACTGGAGTCTCTCATTCTATTCACATATACTATACATTGCTAGTTAGTATGAAGAGCTGCTAATGTGAATTGCTAATTACTCAAAAGTTTTACTGATGTAAAATATTTTTTGTATTCCATTCCTGAGCCCACTTACTATGAAAAACACACTCCCTTCTGGTCATCTCTTAGAAAACTGCTGACGATTCTGTCAGTTAAAGTTCTGAGCAGCAAATTAAGAAGTTTGCTACAAGTTTGACATTTTCTTTAGATAATAAAATGGTAGAGGTTTTGTGAGAGGACGGAGGTCATAACACTACAATAACAACAGTAGTTTATTACTTTTCCACTGTGGAAAGAAAAAAACAAAGTCATCATTGGAAATCTGTCCCAATATAATACCAACAGGCTGTGACATAATAACAGTGATATTCAATATTGTTCCTCCTGTCTCCAAAGCATCCAAACAAAGACCTGGTGGCCTGGTGGAACAGAGGACAAAGTCTGGTGTCCTGTCTTTGTTTAGAATTGACGAAACAACTACTGTAATTACATTACTTTAGCACACAATGGGATCTGAAGAAATTATCCATTTATGACACATTGGTTTTATCCTAACAAACTACCATGGAATACCTTTTTTGTTGTTGTTGTTGTTGTTTTTTTTTTTTTTGTTTTTTTTTGACAGTATTATGGTAAAGATATTTTTTGACTATACACAAGCAAATCAATGGCATACTCTTTACTTAAGTACTATATTAATACCATGGTATATGATAATGTAAAGTTTCAGTAACATTCAATAGCATAGCTGCACCATGGTAGAATGATTATTAGTAGAGTGTTTTTTATTATTATTATTATTATTATTATTATTATTAAGAAGCAACTTTCTGCTGAAGCAACTTGATTTAATTAATACTTCGAATAGCTGTGAGTTTGTGGTCTGTTTTTACATTCAAAGTATCATGTGATGGCTTTAAACATCACAGTGTGAGTAAAACTGATTTAATGAGATGGAAAGAGTAAACAGTGATGTTGTGCATTGTGCATTGGAATCTGAGCCTCTTTTCTATTTGAGCTGCATGCCTCTGTTTTAAAAATATCCCATGTGTACCAATAGTAAATTTCATAATACATGCATTCGATCTGTTCTTCACCAAAGACCTAATTTGATTACTCAACTAATGTTCTTATACTCTCCAAACTGCTCGTTTCCCTGCAATGTCCCTTTGGCATTCAGTGACAATAGGCCTCCACCAACTGGAATGCTAAAAAGTAGATAAGGAAATGCCAAGCATGGCAAATGATGTCTAAACGACTGTTTGACATAACTAATAATGAAGAGAACAGATGAACATCCACTTCAGGAGTACTTCATCACATGAACTCACATCAAGAACGCAACCTGCTCTGCAAAGATAACTGGAGCCAAGAGCTGCATCCCGCTCACTGGCTTCTCCCAGAAACTTACAGCCAAAAGAAGGAGGAAACGTGGATGTGAGAGAGAAAGAGAGATGGGGAGATCAGGTTTGGGCAGCAGATTTGAAAGCCTGTGCATAACATACTCATAATTTTCACACCGCATGTCTAAGTAAATAACTATAACAGGCCCAATGACTCTCCAATAATGCGCACCCAAGATTTATTTTCATTCTAATACAGAATATAGACCTAGGCAATAACAAAAGAGCAAAGCATAAGAACAAGCTGTGTTTGTATTTGTACATTATGTTTGCATTTGAATGCAAGATTGAGCTATTAATAGGCCCAGAGGGAATCTGCTGCCTTATTCTGCATTTTCCGTGCTGAATTTTGTTGATTTACTGAGTTTAAACATTGTAAAATGTGTTAAATGGAGCTGAAACTTTCCAAAATATTTAATAAATGAACACATATCCAGCAAGGGATTTGTAGAGACTTATGAATGGTTTAGATTCTGTGGAAATCTGCCATACTTTCTGTGGCTGTGGATTTCATGTGGGCCCAGCTATTATTTCGAAAATATTTCTGACATATTTTGTACTTCAGAAAAAAATTCTGAAATATTTATCATCATACAACAAACTGTACTCACATAGTGGAACCTTTTCTGCAGACCAGTGCATGAATCCTTCTCCCATTCATACTGTCCAAAAGTAAAATGTACAACTGTGTCTGAAGAACACAAGCAGTACTTGAGATGTCATGTGCTTGTACTCTTGCCAGCAGCAGGACACCACAGGCTGCACCGTCAAAGACAAAGCAAAAAATAAGAGAACGATTTTGACTTTTGAAATTTATGAAGGAACTCAATGAGCCTTGCCATCTAAACAACAGCAGCCTCAGGCTCTTTATCTCATCAGTCAACACTAGCTTGACAAGAAACCTAAGATCTGTATAGGCTAGGTGCTATAGAGAATTTTAAATAGCAGAAACTTAAAAAAAAATTTGCAGTGATTTGCAGTGCACAGATGCAAATAACAATTTTAATAGTTCACTGAGTAGCCTAATATTTAATGGACTAGGTATGAACAGAACTTGTCTACATACAGCTACTTCTCTTTACATGGCTCTAGAGTTTTTTCCACAGCTGTGCCACTAAAAGTTGCCCAAATTGCTTTTGAAAAACATCAGACTGTCCAAATGTGGATCCAAAAATCGCAACTCATTTGAACGCTGTTGCATGGACCATTCATTAGCTCAGCTCACGGCGGCTGTTTAGACTAACTATCAAGCCCTACTGGTGAATGATTCACCGGAGTCTTTTCTGGTCAAAGCATCTGTCAAACCAGTAATTAAAATGGTCTAAATCAGTTCACAATTCATTCTGAATCATTTAGACAGTTCAGACATGCACACTGAATCATTAGCCGTGGTATAACTATAATGTGATACAAACACTAAATACCAAAAAACCCTATAATAAAATAAAGATGAATATTTACCAGTCTATTGAAAACATACATACATAAAAAAAAGCTTAACTGCATCCTCTTGCTTGCAAGCAAAATAATTTGAGAAAGCAGTGGCTAGTAAGCACATGAGATCATTTCACAAAACAAAATCAGCTTGAAACACAAATCACAGAGCTGAAGGAGACTATTAGGATGTCAGTGCTCAAAACAAGGCCGCAGTGTGTGAGAAGAGAAATGTGATGAAATTATTAATCATAATGATCTAACAATAAGATCAGAATGAACTCACCCATTTATTTATTTCTGTTATATTTGTTTAAATCACTATTCGTGTGACAGATGTAATGAGTTTTATTTGCTATATATAAATGACAATAAGACTTCAAGAATGAATTAAAAATATGCATTTTAAAATAGCAGTGCTGCCATTTTAGAATTACTGTTGTCGCTTAATTTCTTGAACGCAGGCAATGCATTCATTCCAGTGTTTCACCGAGTTATTCTGTGAATTTTAAAAGACCTCCCAGGTAACAGGGAACGTTCCCATAACTTTCACTAACGTTATGTAAAAGTTATGTAAATGTTAGAAAAAAAACGTTCCTGACATAATGTTTCTGGAACAGTCTTATAATGTTTTCATAGTTAAAATACATTGTCGTAATGTTGAGGGACAACGTTCTCATAACAATGTTCTTGTAACGTCTGTATGATGTTATTTTTACTTGACTGATGATCTCATAACAACGTTCTTGTAACGTCTGTATGATGTTATTTTTACTTGACTGATGATCTCATAATGTTGAGGGAAAACGTTCTCATAACAACATTCTTGTAACGTCTTTATGATGTTATTTTTACTTGACTGATGTTCTCATAACAACGTTCTTGTGACGTCTTTTTGATGTTATTTTTAATTGACTGATGTTCTCATAATGTTTAGGGAAAACATTCTCATAACAACGTTCTTGTAACGTCTTTATGATGTTATTTTTACTTGACTGATGTTCTCATAACAACGTTCTTGTAACGTCTGTATGATGTTATTTTTACTTGACTGATGATCTCATAATGTTGAGGGAAAACGTTCTCATAACAACATTCATGTAACGTCTTTATGATGTTATTTTTACTTGACTGATGTTCTCATAACAACGTTCTTGTGACGTCTTTTATATTATATTTTTAATTGACTGATGTTCTCATAATGTTTAGGGAAAACATTCTCATAACAACGTTCTTGTAACGTCTTTATGATGTTATTTTTACTTGACTGATGTTCTCATAACAACGTTCTTGTAACGTGTTTATGGTGTTATTTCATAATTGAAAAAATACATTCTTAAAACACCATTATTGCAAACAATACAATGGATTATTTACCAAGAGATATGGATGTATGAACTCATTTCGATAAAACACTTCTGGTAAGCATCGCTGAGCATTTCTTTTTAGTATTTTACTAGCGCAGGCGCTTATAAGCTCATAAATTAACTCGCAAACCTTCACCTCACGTGTGAGACTGCAGCGAACGCGGCTTTGTACGAAACCTAAGTAAAAAAATAAACAATATATTTTTCATTTTTGATCGAATTGTTGTGTGGGTCTACTCTAGAGGGTTTACTCTGCAGAAAACTGACGAGCAACCCAACCCACCAATAGATGAGGAAGATGAGGATGATAAAGTTAACCATAGTGGTCCAGCATATACAAAGAGAGAGGTTTATTTGTATTTTTAGCTTCCACATTCTTATTTTTGTAAATGCAGTTGCAATAAGAAAACATAATTTTTTCCCCCATATTTCTTAAAGTATGTAAGAGTGAAGATTTGTTTAAGTGGGTCATTGTTTTCAAATAACCTCAACTAAATGCATTAGCTAGTTTCAACTATTTTCATGATGAGAATGTACTGTAGTCATATATGCATCAGTTTGTCTGAGATCATCTGCAAAATCTCTGTCCTGCTATTACAGATGCTAAATATAAGCAGACTATACAGATGCTCATCTCTGCCAAAACACGTGACTACAACACAAACGCAGCATCAGTTCATCACTGTACTTAGTACTTCACTCAGGTTGTAAAGACACACAGGAGTAACTGATTATTTCTCTTAACATGCTACACATTTCTTTTAATATTTCTATGTTTTGTAGTAACCAATAGAAGCTGAAGGAATGGCAGACATTACTCAAACACCTGTGAACACTGAGCAGTGGTTGGAGTCCAAGACAGTGAAATCATCTTTATTATACTTCTGACTGAACTAGCAAGGAGCATTAGAGACAATGAGAAAGTAGTAAAATGTTTGCATTGACCATTTCACCGTGTTGTTTTTTGTAGTAATTGCAGGGAATATTAACTGAAGAGACCTGATCAACAGCAAGCTTTGGATCTACTGAATGTGTATTTTTCAAGCATTTTATTGCAGAGTTCACTGTTATTTTTCTGCATAGCGATGACTGGTGAGAAGTGTTTATTAATTTACTTCAATGTATAGTTAACCAGAATTCTGTCTTTTAAGTTTTACCAAACCTCTTACTTTTATTTCTCTGCAGAAGAATGCTGGTAATCAAACTCAACAAGTTTGTCAGGTATGGACAGTATTAATTTTTTGGGTAAACTATCTTTAATTGGCATGCTATACACTAAATATTAATCATGGTGGGCACAGCCACTTATTGTGCTGTCACTGCAGTTAGTGCTGTAAATAGTCTGTCAAATAACAGGTACATTGCTACAACATTAATTATTGTTTTATTTAAAAATGATCCATGGTAATAGTAATAGTACATGATTTGAAAATAAATAAAAGTACAAAATGGTTTTAATTTTAAAACTCTGACATTTACTAATGTGTTATTCAAAACACTAAGTTTTGGTGTATCTTTATAATCAGGTATCATTAGTTAACATTAGTAAATGTTGAAATTAACATTAAATAACAATGAGCAATACATTTGTTACAATTTGCATTAATCTTTGATACTGTTAAAAAAACAACAACTGTTTTTTTGTTAGTTCATGTTAGCTCTGATCCATTAAATAATGTCAACAGGCACAACTTGCTCTTAACAATGTATTAGTAAATGTTGAAATTAACTAGGTTAATATATTAACTACAGTTAACTAATTTTCAGTATTTGTCATGTTAGTTCATGTTGGGTAGGTAATTAATGTTACAAATGAAACCTTATTGTAAATTGTAAAGTATCACCTGAGTGTTAATTGTTTATACATGTTAAATTATTTATATGTAAGTATAAATAAATGTAAGGGTAATTTAGTTAAATGTTGTTTTTTATATTTATATATACTTTCTATATAACTTAATCCAGTGAGTTCTTTACTTTTAAAATGCATTTATCATAATGAGATGATTTAGGGTTAGCGGTAAGTAAACAGTTTGGCAGCGTATCAATTTTAAATGAAAGATTAGTGAACAGTAAAGAAGATATTAAAAATGAATCCGGGCCATGCCCGGGGCGCTGTACACTTCAGTGTCGGGCCGATTCCAGCTCGGATGCGGCAGTGTTGGTTTCCAAGATGATAGAATGGAATGTTTCTATAACGTTCACATAAACCGAGAAAAAACGTTTCTAAAACATTAAAAAATGCTAATTTTAAACATTTAACGAACATTCACTAATAACATTTTCATAATGTTTTCAAGATGATAGAATGGAATGTTTCTATAACGTTCACATAAACCGAGAAAAAAAGTTTCTAATACATTAAAAAAAATGCTAATTTTAAACATTTAAAGAACATTCAGTAATGAAGTTTTCGTAACGTTTTCAAAATGGTAGGATTGAATGTTCCTGTAACATTCGCAGAAACCCCACAAAAAATGTTCTTAATACATTAAAAGAACTTGCCAGTTTCAACGTGTACAAAACATTCAGAAATAACGTTTTTATAACTTAAAGAAAATGTTAGTAAAACGTTCTGACAACTAATTTTTGTTAGCTTGGCTAATACTTGTGAAAAAGCATTTTTCTTTGAGCCTTTTAAATTAATTTATAAATGGAAGCTCAACAGGTATCAAACATGATCAATGAGTGAAAAAAAAAATGTTATTCAGAAAACTAGCAACGGATGACTGATTAGCATGGCCCTAGCGCCTGCTGGTAGATGCTATTGCTACATGCAGTGTGGACAAAAGAAAAGAGAAGAAAAAGAAATAAAAGCACAATTCCTTCTAAAACAACTGTGCCATACACTGGAGTATAAGTCTTAGTACTTCAAAATGTTAATTCAATGTGCTACTTGCTGTTTCTTTTTAACTTACTAGCAATTTCTGAGTCAAATGTGTTTCAAAGTAAACCCTACTCCATTTTGTGTGTGTGTTTGTGTGTGTGTGTGTGTGTAGGTACATTAAATTAAATTAAATTCCATGTAAAATGAAGGAAATCTTGCATTAGGCAACTGATATGACTAGATTCTTCAAAATTACTATTTCTTTAGGGGGTAAAGATTTTTTAGTGGTCATTCTTGAAGGTCATACAAGGTGAACTGTGAGAAGCAAAGCCAACACAATGTGTGCAAAGGAGCAATGTAAAGAAAATTCATTTTACATGAACCTGTCTTAAAGAATTTGTAATTTCTTCTGACCCTGCATGGAAGATAACAGCTTACTTGCAAAAGCATAAAAGTTCAATCATCTGTGTTGGTTTTAGGGATGCTTGGGTTTAGGAAGGACACAAAATCACACAGACCTTGCCGTTCCCTCAGTAGCTCCTTTTTCTGGCCAAGCACAGCAGTCGACAGTGATGGCTGGGGGACTTAAGAACGCTCACTGTTTCCAAGTCCCTTAAATATTTCACTCCTCTGACAGAGCTGAACACTGACTCCTCTGTTTGCCTTCTTTGTGCTGAGCATTTGCACCTGTTCCAGCTCT
Organism: Cyprinus carpio; assembly: GCF_018340385.1. NCBI lineage: Eukaryota > Metazoa > Chordata > Actinopteri > Cypriniformes > Cyprinidae > Cyprinus > Cyprinus carpio. Next base: position 22,372,209 of record NC_056577.1, on the reverse strand, counting down.
AAGTCCTGATCTGTTCCTCTGTTCCTTCTCACTGCAGCGCCTCCCCCCTTTTTTTAGAAAAATCCTTGCCAGGCCAGCATTATGCTAATTTCCCCCACAATAGTTTAGGTGAAGAAAACATATTGCATGATATCCTAACAATGACTTCTCTCTCTCTGTGTCTCACTTCCATGCTAATGTACCCCATGGCTAACGGCAACTTCTCCCCATTGTGTGGTGTTCCTTGCAGGGACATTTGTTCCTAATCAGGGGAAGGTATCATCAGCATTGTGTGCCACGAAGAACTGAACTGAGAATGCCTTTCAGTTCTTGAATTTGAATTGAGGTAGCAGACAGAGTGCATTATAATTCACATTTACTCATTAAAAAAGAACAACTAGTGTGGGATGAAATTGAAAGAAATTCCTGTAACTGCTATAAAAGTGTTTTTATACACATTTAAAGCTTTATAGAAATCATAATCAAGTTGGATACAATTAAATCATAGGTGCACAAAGACATCATTGGTGGGTTTTTGTTTAATGTGAGCCAAAATCATCACAATTAAAAGAACCAAAGACTTAAACTACTTCAGTCTGTGTGGGTTGAATTTATTTAATACATGAGTTTCACAATTTGAGTTGAATTACTGAAATACATTTATGCATTTATCAGACGCTTTTATCCAAAGCGACTTACAGTGCATTCAGGCTAACATTTTTTTATAACTAACATGTGTTCCCTGGGAATCGAACCCACAACCTTTTGCACTGCTAACGCAATGCTCTACCACTGAGCCACAGGAACACATAAAATACAAATAACAAATAAATGAACTTTTCCACAACATTCTAATTTACTGAGATGCACCTGTACATACTCAAGAGATGCAAATTTATGCCAATATTTACAGTTTTGAAAGTTTAACGAAAGCTATGGTGGACAATTTTGTGCTGTATCGTAAACTGAAAACTAGAAACAAGGACAGTAATTTTATTTCTCATTTAGAGAAATATGCCTAATTTCTTGAGAAATATTCTGCATATTACAAAATAAACAGGCATAATTAGTCATAATTAATTGAATCAAATCATACTAACTAATGAAATGGAAATTAAATGAATCTTTTGTGTGACTATGTTGAATTGCAATTCACTAATTTTCTCTTCCTCTCATTCTAATTTAAATTCCAATTCAACATCCTGTGGGGTTTGACAAATTCAACTGAATTATCCCAGTAAAAGAAAGCCAATTCCTAATAAACTGAATTTTGCCCAACCCTGATGACCACATACGCTTGCACACACATATGTATACCAGAATACAAAGTGCACAGGGGAGAAAGATTCCTTTTCTTTCTAGTGTCAACATGACAAATTTTGTTACAATAAAGATATTGTTGCACGCCAGCAAAAGGCTGGTAAAAGGTCATGAACCATTAAAGAAATAAAGAGAGTTATAACAGTCACAAGTCACGCATGAAAGGAGTCTAGAGTCTCTCCAGAGAAAGAATGGGATTTTGTGTGTTTGTGTGTGAGAGAGAGAGAGAGCACAAGACAGAGAGGGGGAAAAGAGATGCAAAAGCCACTGAAGGGTGTCAATATATTCTGAAATTGAATTAAAGAGTAATTAGGGAAATCATTACCTGACACTTCAGCAAGTGGGATTTGGTTAATTTACTGCGCCATCGTTCAGTGAATGAAGTATGTCCTATAAGACTTCTCCTTTTGCCAAAGGTGATAAGCACATTAGATAAAAGCTTAATTTAAATCAGCAGCCAAATGACTTCTGATGTTGCCACAGACACTATTCCAAGTTAAATTACTATGATTGAACTGATAATGTTTACCAAGCCAATAGTTTAATTCAGGAATACCTGTTATAGAAAATACCAAATATCTCAAACAACACTGAAAAAAAAGTTAAGCAAGTGCTACGTAAATAAACAGTTTCATAGGGAGCAGCAAGACCTTGGCCCTGTTTTAGTAAGTCATTTGAACACTTCCTTGTTGACTCTGCCTTGGCTATTCCCCTTGAGTGAAGCGAATCCCCACTGCTATCCTAACTGCCGTTCAATTACTCTGATATCTCAGAAAGTGAGTGAGATCAACTATTCGATTAAGGGTGAGTTAACAGGAACTTCAGGAGTACACACTGCCCTGAGACCATTGTAAACATTTGGAATTACTTCTTCAAAAACAAAACTGACAGTGGATGGATAAATGACAGATAATTTGCTTCTCCTCATAGATTAATTAGTAGTTCTTTCCTCTTTTAATAAATCAAAATCTTGATGACAGCAAATTGTTACAGGCTGCCTTAGGATAGCAATAATCTGCATGCAAGATGAGCACTTGGTACAAATGTAACTGGAAACCACTACAGTTTATTTAAGGTCTAGTCTCCGGGTTCAATACAAGTAAAGCTTAATCGACCACATTTGTGGTATTATGTTGATTACCACAAGAGATACTGTATTTTGACTCATGCCTTGTTTTCTTAAAAAAAAAAAAAAGTAAAAATTAATCTTATAATTTTATAAAAGAGCTTGCAATATATTTTTTTAAATAAATGTATTATTTCAACTGTAAATCTGTAAATCTGAAAAGTAATTTAAATGTTTATAGTTTTGCATTGTGAAGTTGTAAAATTTGATATTTTAGCTGGAAGCCATGTATTAAAGTTTACACACCTTGATGGATTTATTTCTTGCAAACAATAGATTTTTACTTCACAAGATGTTAATTGATGTACTATAGTCGTGATGAATACTTGTGGATTATTGTGATGTTTTTATAACCTGTTTGGGCTCTCATTCTGACGGCACCCATTCACTGCAAAGGATTCATTGGTGGGCAAATTATGTAATGCTAAATTGCTCCAAGTCTGTTCTGATAAAAAAAAAACTAACTAACTAATCTACATGATGGATGGCCTGAGGGTGAGTATATTTTCAGCAAATTTTCATTTTGGGGGTGAACTATTCCATTAATTTGTACTGAACCCAGAATATTCCCATTCAACGTCATCCCAATGTTATTGATATGACTGTTGAAGCATTTTGTGATACAGAACTGTATTCTTATAAGGCTGAGTGCTAGAGAACTATCGGATCACTCATACAATATTGTGTGTTTTCTAGTCACAATATGCATGATGCTAGTCTGTTAAGGACTTGATTGTTTTTCTCATTTTTATTTTTTTATTTTTTTGGCTGCATGGTAAGGGATGACGAGCCAAACCAAGAATGCTGCCAGCCTTTTCATTGACAGAGATTACTTAAAGACAGATGGCAAAGAAAGACGATGTTCAAACTGAGATCTTTATTAAACCAACCTTTAATAACTAAGCCTCTCTTTTGGCAAGATTTAATGAATATTTGAGAAGATTATAGTGTTTTTATTTTGATCTTTATTCCAAGAGAAACATTTAATCAGCTTTTTAAGCAGGAAAAGCAATAATTATGTCACATCTATTATTTTATTAGATCCCACTAATGTTTCATTATCTTTTTAAAATATCTATTTGCATGTTAGCACTCGAAATCAACAAATAGGCAAATAAATAAATAAATGAAAGGTTGCTACTTCAGTGTGCATATTGCTCATGAAAATGACACACACTTTATGTAGTAGAGTGGTTCTGAAATGGTTTTGCTACAAGACTCAACGAAGTAGGGACCCAACACAGTACCAAACTTATATATATATATATATATATATATATATATATATATATATATATATAATAGAAATATAAAATAAAATAAAATAAAAAAAAAAATAAAAAATGTATAATAATTAGCTGCACTAAGCAAACGTTTATCCTCATAGCAAGGATCAAAGGATTTATTTTTTTAATTTATTAATTACATTTTTAATATTACTTGTTATTTTTCCCCCGTTTACACAATGCTCTGAGCCACCAGTTTAGAACTTACTGTTCTAGTGTCCTTTATGCCATACATCTCTATTTCTTTCTATTGTCATGCTAATAATGGAGCTATTATATAAATATACAGTGTGGATAAAATAAAAAAAAGGAAACTCTTGAGCTATTTGATATTTCCAGACTGATGTCCACCAGGCTCACCCTATGGACTGTGCCATTCATCAAGCAGCTTCTCCAATTCATTGTGCTGCGATATGCCATTTTCTATCAATGACCTGTACAAACTGTTCATTCCCCAGACAAATGCCACCAAGTCCTTTTTAGTCCACCTTATTCAAGCAAAAAGTCACGCCATGAGTAAGAAGGGAAAATTGTGTTGCCTCTCAACCATGACGAAATCTAATATCAAGATGGATCTATTTGGAGGGCAGAACATCACACAAATAATGTATCTCTTCAGCGGTTTAAAAAGAGAGAGAGAGAGAAATAAGATGCCATTAGCAAATGACCTGAGGTCTGGAATGACAGTACTCTACCTTTTTTTATCCATCTTTTTTATTTTATATATTTATTTATTTGTTCAACAATAGGTTTACTTGTTATGTTTGAATGCTTCAGAATTTTTTTTCTTTAATAATATTGCTTTTTATTGAGCTATTTGTTTTTCAACATACAGTATGTCAGATACTGTATCATCTCACACAAAGAAGGCAGAGGGGTACAAACGTGAATGGGTGCCATCAGAATGAGCTTTCAAGCAGCCGATAACAAAAATAACAATAATCCACAAGTAATCTCCACAACTCCAGTCGATCAAATAATAAAGATTTTTAAGTTCTCTGTACATAATATTGCTGTCATATTGTCATATTGTCTGAATGTCATAATGTCATATTGTCTGAATTATGAGATAAATATGCACAAATCAAGCACCCTTTACAGGCTATGTAAAAACTGTGGACTATTGTGATGATTTTTCAGCTGTTTTGGTTCTTATTCTGACGGCACCCATTTACTGCAGAGGATCCATTGGTGAGCAAGTAATTGCTGCCAAATCTGTTCCAACAACAACAAAAAAATCTCTTCTACATCTTTGGTGGCGTGAGGGTGAGTATACATTTTCAGCAAATTTTCATTTGTGGGTGAACTATTTTATACCTTTAACCTGAAGAACAGAATGAAGTAGAAAATATTAGAATAATAACTTATATGTTTGGCTTTTATTGTTTGTAACCCTTATTTGTAGTGTTTTTGTATACTGAGCTAGGAAAATTAAGCCTTTATGCTTTTCCCTCTTTTTTTTGAGGCATAGTGGTATTTATGTACTCCTTTTAGTTTTCATAGGAATCTGATGTTGCATGTGAGCTGTTAAACAAAGCCACTTACAAACCCGCAACATTGCAGATTGATTTATGGGCACGTGGCATTGAGAACGGAGGGTTAATGTTTTTTCAGACATCATCATTAGACATTTCTAGCTGTAGCAATGGTGCTTGTTACTGTGGAACAAAGCTCATATGTCAGAGTCATTAGGAAGGAGAGCATGACACTGGCTTGGCCTCATCACTATTCGGGTGATTCATACAGCCAGAAGAGAGTCTGACACTTCAGCTACACATGCAGTGGCTGAGACTAAAGCTTCACACACTGCTTATGACAATTAATAGCCTGTGAAACCTCTGGTGCTAACATGCTACATTGATAAACATCACTTTTACCTGGTTGCACATAGTTAGTTAATATGTAATGGGCGTCTTCAAGCTAATTATGCAAGCAAGTGCCGAACTGTTTGCAGGAGTGAATTTTTCTTGCCTGCAATTATATTGTCCAAAGACTTCTTATGTTTTCACAGTCTAACCTATTTACATGAGCCATTGTGGGGGAGAGTGAGGGAGAGAGAGAGCGAGATGAGGAAAAAAGCAAATAGGCATAATGCATCCAATGAGATATGCAAAAATACCTTGCCTCAGCTGTCAGTATGGTAGTTAATTAAAATATTATCTTTACTTTTCTTTCTTGATTACTCTTCACCAAGACATCACATCATTGACTCCATCAAGGAATATTTACCTGTTGTAATGACTTCCTGTCTATGCATTGATAAATGTCCGCACTTTGTGATCTCGCACACTATACCACAATCTACAGTAGATCTCAACTCCGCCTACAGCAGTCGACTGGCTTTAAAGAGTGCTGTCTCAGCTTTGTCAAACAGCTGTTTTCTGCACTATCCACTGATCTGCCATTGGTCCTGTCTTTTCACTATCTGCATCATCTGAAAACATCTCGGCAAAAACGGTGCTGATATTTCTCTCACTCTCTCACTGTGAGGACTTGATTTGATTTTGTCTTTGATTTCTTTCCCTTCCTTTCCTCCCAAGATTGCTCATTTCCTCTCACGGTCGATCGCTGCAAATCAATTGGAAGCCAATGTCTGACTGTTTCTGCTCATTCTTGTGTTTGAAACAGTTGGTCAGTCCAGAGCACTCCTTTGATAACTTTTAAAATGGTAAATGTCTTATTAAGAACATAATCATGGACAATGTTTGAGATAATATACAGCATACTTATTCATCTGCCTGGATAGAGGTTTTTTGATAGGGGGAGGGTCATAAAGTGCAAAAGTCACAAATTGCAATTGTATATGTTAGATATGTTGATTTGTGGATAATAATCCAAAATATTCAGGATTCCTGTTTTGCAGTACATTTTCTATTGATATATGTGTTAATATGTTCATAAAAATTATGAAACCCACACATCTTATGGAAATCATCCATTGTTTATAAGTTTTCATGTAATAAAAGTTTCATTTAATAATAAAAGTTATTTATACTTTGGTTGAAGCAGATTTTTTTCTTTCATGTTCCTATAATAACTCATAAGCAATGCTCATGTTTTCCATCATGCCTGTATTTTTTTCTTTACAACCCATTTAAATGATATAAAAAATGTAAATTATATATTAAATATGTATGTATTTATGAGTTCAGAAGGTGCTGAATAACAGCAATGTAACAGTAAACCCAATACATCTCAATTCAAACCTATTAAGCCATATTCCAATACAGTTTGCCTGTCAGTGTTGTGAGCCTGATAAAGACTTGACAGAATGTAATTTCAGTCAAGTCGAGCAGGCTATAATTTTGTATCATACAGATCCCATTCATAAATAAGTATAATATTATTTTCAAAACAAGCACATCATTTTCAAACTCATTGTGACCCTGGCAAAGTACATTCTCTCAGCACTGAAACCCCGCCCCTCTCTCCCGCTCTCAGCCAATGAGGAGTGGAGGAGGCTTGTCTCTGAAATAAATTGGATATTTTCATGGTGTGTAATGGGAAGCGTCGGGTTTGAGCATCTGACGTGCGCGCAGTTGCACAGAGTGGACCTCTGGAGTCTACATTTATAGTGCTTAGTGCTTTTTGGACACGAGGTTAAGTTAATAAGTCGTCCGAGGGGAAACAGTAGAATTTAATCGCGTCAGTCGTTAATGGTTATGGGATTGCTTTACCGTAACTTCCAATTTCTAAGAGAGCTGTCTCTACCTGGAGAGAGAAGAGTGAAGACAGAGCGACCGCTTCTCCTCTCGATAGTTTTCTTTTTCTTCTCTTCACCCGGATTATACGGCACAAGACGTTGGAAATATACTCGATAGCGGAAGCAGAGAGTTGGATGCTGGGCTTCCAGGGCTCTTCTCGCTTTGCGATGGTGTTTAAAACAAGTTGAACTGAGCCAAATTTGCAAAGGTCACCCTCAACAATCTGCCTATGCTTTGCTTTCACAATCCTTTGCTTTTAACTGTAAAACTGTAGAGGTTGTTGACTTCAGTGGTTGAGACATCGGACACCTGGAGAAGGTAAACTTATTATAGCTATAATAAATAGAACTAAATTAAACTGCAAGTATAAAAATAATACAATAATTAAAATAATAATAAATAATATGCTATATTAATTATAATCACAAGCATAATCCTTTTATTTGTATTAGAGAAATGCATGTGACAACTGTATTGATGAGAAGAATGATTCTGAAACTGGCTGAAAGATGGCAATACAATGTATAGTATGCCTATGGAAATATATTCGAATAGCTTAAGTCGATTTTTATACTTAGTATCAGGGGTTTTCAATTTTTTAAGATTCTGGGACCCCCAGCCAAACAAACCCAGGGACATCCATCTTTCCTCCTGGTAACATGTTATAATAACTTTCATTAAGAGCAATAATTATTTTACTACATTATATCATGTTTAACAATAGTCGGAAAGTTAAAATTTTGTTAATGTATAGAAATGTCATAAGAATTCAACCTATGTCTTATATATTGTGTTCACAGACCTCATAGTAATTTTTAGGAAACCTAGATTGAAAACCCTGGATTTTACAGCTGTGTTAGAAAAAAAGGAGGTGTTGTACACAGTTATACACACTTGAATTCACTGTATTGTCTTTGTTGTTTCAGAAGGCGAGGGAAGTTTGGAGAGAATGTCGAGTCGCAGGGTGAAGCATGAGCTGCCAGTGTACTGATTTTAGACTGGCGTATCTGATGAATCTATGGGTGTGTGTTGTACTAAGCCTTCACTGCTGGGTTTTACCCACTGTGGCAGCCTCCCATGATGCCGCTGGTCCATTTGGGTGGCTCCTTTCAGATAAAGGGCCTTTTCATCACTCACAGGAATTTGCAGAATTTGTGGAGCGTTATCAACAGGGCTTCACAACCAAATATAAGATTTACAGGTGAGTTGGATAATTACCTCTATTATTTATTGCCAGTTGCATGTAAAATGTGTTGGAATTTTTCATGATATGCAGAATTGGATGGTGCTTTTCATTTATTTGTACACATATTACCATATAACAAAATTAACAAGATACTTTAATGGAGGCTGGCTCATTTTGTTTACTGGTGTGTGATTAGAATTGAATAGAAAAGAAACTTCAATATGCAAATTGCCACATGACTGCACTGGAAATTTTGGGGTATTTTTTCACACACACACACACACACACACACACACACACACACACACACACACACACACACACACACACACACACACATATATATATATATATATATATATATATATGTACATTGTCTATATATCTGTATACCGATGATATGAACCATGCTGACGATAGTAATTAGGTAATAATTAAAATATTCAAATATGCTGGAATGTTACTGATGAATGTTAAACACATTTTTAATATGCTATAATGTTACTGATATGCTGGGTGAATATTAAGGAGTTACTTTAAGAGTTTTGGTTAAGAAACTTGACAGCTGGTTTCAAGTTGAAAGTGTAGTCCGAAAGTTTTAATGCCGGATTATAAGTTGCAACTGATGTGAGGTGAGCTGTTGAGGAAAGTTGTGCTGAGTTAAAGCTGAGGATTAGATGAAGTGATAAACAGCGCAAAAGGGGAGGAGAAAAAATGGGAAAGGAGTTGGCTGAACTGAACCTGACTGACACGCTCATTTGGCAGGGCCGTTGGACCATGCTGCCAGGCGCAGATGGAGATGGCAACATTGGGGTTAGTCAGACGTTCTCTCCTCAACATACGTGTGTATCTGTGAATGCTCCACTGGCTTTATTTTTTTTGGTAGAGACAGACTATAGGAGTCAACAAAAGTACAGTTGTGTTTTCTCAATGTCAGATCTCCCCCTGCTGGTGGAAACCTGCAGCTTGCGTGCACATGAGTGTGTGTGTGCGCTGGTGTGTACATGTCTAGGTACCTGATTTTACTTTGCATGCTAGGCAGGGCTCCTATCCCAACATCCCTTGTGCCTGAATGACTTTTAAGTACCTTGCTCTCACACTGGCAGAACAGAGAGGGACAGGTTTGCATCTGCCACAGATCTGAGTTGAGAGAGAATCAATTCTGCTTCCAGGCCTCTCTTAACACTTTTTACCTTGTATGAGACATTTGAGGACAGATAATGATGTGTGACATTAGAACAGTTTTATAAGCCTGTGTGTGTGTGCATGTGTCAGGCATTCTACCATCTCTTCTTTGGTCGTATTGGTTTTGTTGTATTGGTATTGGTTTGTACACTGAGAAAAAATTGCTGTAGAAGCAAGTTTCACTCAGGAATTGCTAGAAAATTTCACAAACAATTACAAAGAAATGTGACCCTGGACAACAAAAACAGTCTTAAGTGTAAATTTTTAGAAATTGGGATTTATACATCATCTGAAAGCTGAATAAATACGTTTTCCATTGATGTATGGTTTATTAGGATCGGACAATATTTGGCCAAGATACAACTATTTGAAAATCTGGAATTTGAGGGTGCAAAAAAATCAAAATACTGAGAAAATCACCTTTAAATTTGTCTAAATTAATTCTTAGCAAAGCATATTACTAATCAAAAATTAAGTTTTGATATATTTACGGTAGGACATTTACAAAATATCTTCATGGAACATGATCTTTACTTAATAACCTAATGATTTTTGGAATAAAAGAAAAATCTATAATTTTGACCCATACAATGTTTTTTTTTTGGCTATTGCTACAAATATACCCCAGCGACTTGGTTCAGGGTCAGAAATGGTAACACATCGAATTAAATGTGAAATTTTGAAGTAGAAAGACTGAAAAATACTCTTGTAAAATGTACTCTAGTAATTTTTATGTATAACTTCGAAAACTTTTTTTCAACATAGTCTAGTGCTGCTTGCTTTTTTTATTAAAGAAATCAAAACCGTGTTCATTACACAGTCGCTGTGAAAAAAAATCCACAAAACCTGAGCTGCTGTCTGATCTGCTTGGTTGTAAAATCTGTCTGGATAATAAATTCCCCCCTAAAAATGTGTGCCTCAAAATTGTACAACATCAGCATCTGCAGTTTGTTTGCGTTGGCGAAAACACACCAAGATTGTTACAAACTTGCTTGTGGTAACATAGGTAGATGTGCGGTGACATAGATCGAAGGTAAATTTGTGTCAAATATTATATTCTCATTCTCCCCATTTACCTTCCACCAAAGGTTGAACAGAGCCCAAGGGTACAGTAAAGAGTCAGTAGTGTCTATCCTTCCTGTCAGATGCATGAAAGGGATCTCATAAAACACCAGACATATGCTGCCTGACAAGTGCATGATGGGAGGGTGCTGCATGGGAGGATGGGTGAGTGAGGCGGACAAGCCGATGGCAGTGGAAAAGGTTGCCGGAGCAGATACGTGCTCACTTGTTCCTCCCGGTGATGCTAATAGCGAAGCTCCATGGGCACAAGGTGACAGCAATTGTCGGCTTAGCCAGAGCTGTGTGAGCAACAATGAGGATAAGCAGTAATTCTCCCACGCAAACACTGTCTTACTGAAGTTTTCCTGCACTCTGAAATGAGACTTGGTGTATAAAGTCGACAGGGTCTGTGAAGCTTTTTTACATCCGAATTAGACAGTACATGCATACTTTTAATCCTTTACTGGAATTTAAAGTATTCAGAACATTTAAATACATCATAGTCATACATTAAACAAATACAACAGAGATATTTTGCTGCCTTCCCATGTTTAGTTGTGTTTAAAATATTTGCTGTTGTTTTCAGATGCTAAATGGCCACATGATATTTAAATATCTTGAATTATGTATACAGAGCAGGAGAGTTGAGATGCATGGCTTTAAACGTCTGCTTTTATGTGATTGTGTTGATGATGGTGCTACAGTTTTATCACCTTTTTATTAATTGGTAAGTCATTACTTTAGTATACCAGTCTGTATATGTAAAACTGTAAACAAAATAATATTTATTTTGATAATTAAGGGACTAAAGGAATATGGTAAAACCTATAAAAGTAGGGCTAACATTTTTCAAGACTAATGTAATTAATCTTTAAATAAAACCGTAAAATCCTTAATTAAAAACATATATAACCATATCACATACACAGACCTTTGCTTTTCCAGCAGAAGGAAAATCTTTGAGTGAGGACAATGCTGAATAAATCAAGATTTCCAATTAAGAAAGCGTCTGAAAGGGTTTAAGAGGAATAAATATAATTGAATTATTATACATTCTAAAAAAAAATGTACAAGTTATAAGTGTTATTAATGTCTGAAGCATTAGAGGTCTATTAGCCTCCGGCCTCTTCAGCATTCAAATAAATTTAGATGGAAAATGTTTAGCCTAACGACAATAATGTCTGAAGATTTTCCATAAAAGCCTCAGATCATTGATTGCTCAATTAGTGGCTCTACTTTGTGCTATTTTAGAGAGATATTTAACTTAATGCAGTCGTGTGTGTACTGTGTACAGGACATTACTGACAGCTGGGTTCTGTAGACATTCTTTGAACTGCTCTTATCAAACGAATATCTCAGTGTTATCCTGGAAATCAAACTGGAGCAGAAAGTGTTATGTTCACTGGTGTGGAATTTCAAATTAAACACATGAAGGGCTTCTGGTATATGGCATATTTGACAGGTTATTTATTTATTTTTATTCATGAAATAAAATGGTTGCATTGCGTACCTCTTCTTTACTATTGGATTTATTTTGTTCATAGTATATTTGCCCTCACCAATTATATGTTATTCTAGTCAAGGAGAATTTAATTTAAATCCAACAGCACAATTGCAATGTGATATTGCCTTTATACAAAAATTATTTGAACAAAAAGTTAATTTCGAGTAACTCACACTTTAGACACAATGTGGACAGTTATTTTGTTTATTTTTACATCGCCAAGGGAAGTTGTTCCAGAAGCAATCAAATCAGCTAGAAACTTCAACACTGGATGAATTATGGCAATCTTGGTCATTGTTTCAACATTTTATCTGAAGCCTTTCTATATGTTTCTAATGTACATTCTAATGCATTACATCTTTTCATAAATAATTGTAATCAAAGTTAAAATGCACTATGATATTTGCAGATTTTTTTGTTATACATCAGAGATTGGTGTTTTGCTCTTTGTGTGTTTTATGGCAATATACTTTCTAAAAGTGTAAAAATACATAGATAAGTATTATAATGTATTGCAACTGGTTGTAAAATATTCATGAAATCCCACAATTCATTATAAGGTGCTTTACGGGACATAATTCATGAAAAAATGCAAACGTGGACATGCATGCTCACATATTATTAAAGCAGAGTTTGTGCTGAATATATTGCAATCAGACTTTAGCCATTAATATGTAATAAGTAGCATAAATAAATACAAACATCAGGGTATGTCAAAACATCTCCAGGCCCCAAAAAACACCCAGAGGGCTAAAATACTTTTTTTAATGCATTATATATAAAAACGTAAAGTGTAAGTAAAGTGTTACTTAATATGCTAAAGCTAGCATAGACCAGAAATGTATACTACAGAGATTGGGTTTCCCAGAGTACCCTAATTCACCCTATATAAGAGAAGGAGAGAAGGTGGGTGGGAGTGAGAGAGAGATCGACAGAAGAAGAGAGAGAGAGAGACAGAGAGAGAGAGAGATATCAGGCTAGTAGCGTCAGGCCTTATAGCTAATCGTCTCATTATTTATGTTTCATGACATGTATATCCCCTGAGTATGGTTGCACTTGCATTGGAAACACAATCAAGGACAAAACACCTACTGGTTCCTCGGTCATTGCTATGGTAGATTGTTTTCCTAGTTCAGTTTATCAGGGCCAGGGCTTGGCTGAGAGAGATGAGCTGTTGGACTTTCCTCATGGGAATTGAATGATGGAAGCACACAGAGGTGCTTATGTTAAGTCATATCTCACAACTGACAGGAGTGATGATGACTGGGGCTGTGATGACTCAATATTTCAGTATGAAGAAATACTCTTCGAATAAATAACAAATTTAGTCCTTTGTCGACCAATTAGCTCTAATTTTAGGTTCAGAAAGTTTCTCCTAAGTCCTAAATGACTTATGCCTTGGAAAGAGTAAGGCCTTAAGCGTGTTTACATCAGATTAATGTTAGCATGAAGAAGTGTTTGATAAACACAACTAATGAGGTGTAGCCTGAGCTTTCAGTTTGCCTCAGGTTAGTCTTGAATTGAAAATCAAGTTAAGACCACAATTTAAACACTGCTGGTAGTTGGCAATAAAGGGAACTTTATTGACAATTATTTAAAAAATTGTTTTTATATGACTTTTGAAATTAGAGCTGTCATAAAGGTTTAAAGAGCAGGTCATATGGGTTTTTGAAAAATATATATTTTTTGCAATTTGTAACGTAGTTATCCTTCAATGTAAACAGTCTGCAAAGTTGTTAATCAAAAAAGTGCATGATAAATAAAGATATTGTCACAAGACCAGTTTGTTTAATGTAAGTATTTTAAATTGTATAAATATTTATTAATATATATCAGAACAGATTTGGAGAAATTTAGCATTACATCACTTGCTCATCAATAGATCCTCTGCAGTGAATGGGTGCCATCAGAATGTGAGTTCAAACAGCTGATAAAAACATCACAGTATGGTATGTACAGTATATGTGTGTATACTGATGCAGTGTTGTGCATGCACTGTACATGGCTTCCTCCATGAATGCTGACAGACTAACAGGCTCTCAATCAGTGACTGACACCTTTTGACATGTTTCTGTGCAGCAAGCATTTATTATGTGAGAGTTTCTAGATTTACGGACTGGTTGAGTTGCAGCCTGACACAGATATTCTTGGATACAAATGCCATCCATCCTTGCTGTGAGTGTTAACCAATTTGTGGGTCAACGAAGCGAAATAACAGCCTCAAAAGTTATTAAAAATGCAAAAGAACATGCACATGTATTTTCAATGCAGAGCACAAATTCAGATGGATTGGCTTTACAGATACAAATGATCTGTATAATGCATTGCCTGCTTACAGAATAAATATTACTGTTCAAAAGTTTGGGGTTGGTAAGATTTTTTTTTTTTTAATCTTAAAAGTCTCTTATTCTCACCAACGCTGCACTTATTTGATTAAAAAAAAAATACAATAAAACAGTAAAATTGTGAAATATTATTAAAAAGTAATATATTCCTGTGGTAAAGCTGAATTTTCAGCAGACATTACTCCAGCCTTGAGTGTCAGATGATCCTTCAGAAATCATTATAATATGCTGATTTGGTGCTTAAGAAATATTTATATTATTATTATAAAGGTTGCAAACAGTTGTGCTGCTTAATAGTTTTGTGGAAACCGTGTTACATCTTTTTTTCAGGATTTTTTGATAAATAGAAAGTTCAGAAGAACGTGTGAGTGGTTTCTCTCTTTCCCCTTTTCTTCCACTTATATAAAAATTTCCAAACTGTGGTGAGAAGTGACCTCTGCCATGTCAAAATAATCCAACTTACATCCTCTTGATTTCTGTTCCATTCCAGTGCACCCCTTCTAACTGTTTTTGAACATGAAAATGTGTTCTGTGTGAACAGCTTTTTAGTCATTCTGTACTAATTACTTTCTGTAAATGTGGTTTGGTGAGGTGTGATGGCTGTATAGCAGCTGGGCTGCGCTGTCTGTGAACTCACAAAAAACATTTATGTCATAGTTCAAACCAGAATAGATTTAATGGATTGAAAATCCTATATTACAGAAATTACATATAGAATGGAGCATGATTGATTGTTCTAATTCATTTTTTTTTGTGTTAATTTACTATTTACTTATTTTTATTTATAATTAATCACATTAAATTTTCAGCCATGAAACTAGTTTAATAATTGAATGTAATCTAACGTAACAAAACCTTTTTTTGTCTATCCACAAATCTCATTTAGAGTGTGTTGCATAATATTGCAAAAATGTTGCATAAATCCGACTCATTCCTCTTAATGAAGACTGGATGTAAGAGTCATCTGGTCGTTTCAAACATAGCACTGCCTCTGACATTATAACAAGCTGGTCTCATTTGCTTGTACTGTGACAGCCCTTTGGCTTCAGACTGCTTCCTCTGGAGCATGTTCTCACCGTTGACTCTGTGTCTCTGTGGGGAAGGCTGGCAGGTAGTTCTTCAATATGCCTTCTCCTGCTGTGAGGCTGCAGCATGGGCTCAGTGGTGGATTCGCCTCCAGCTCCATCCATAACTGTCCATCAAGAACTTTTGTTCTGACACAGTGTCGATCATACTTTCTCTCTCCATTTCATATCTTTCTGTCCCTTTTCCCCTCCATTTGTCTTCCTCTGTCTCATTGTCTTTGCTGCTCTTATTTTCCAGTGTCAATAAGTGTCATCAGTTATTATTTAGATACATACAGTACACATTTAGCAAGCTATATTCTGCTATATAATATATAATGTATAATGAGGCAAGATGACCCCTAGGGTATGCTCTGCTGAATTTTGACATTTGTGACAAAATCATGGTATTTATTCGACAGATCAGTTTTTAGGTTAGAGATTTGTGTATTTTCAGTCAATGAAACTAATAAGATCTAATTTTAAATTAAATAATTCTTTATGAAACGTTAAAGTTTAATGTAATATTAAAATTGTAAAAAAATATTATAATTATTATTATTTTTTAAATAAATAAATCAGATGACAACTGAAACCAGATTACCCAAAAGTTGGGCAAGATATCAAGATATTCCTTTACAAGGAAATGTTCCAAAATATTTCCCCTAATAATATACTGAATGATAAATCATCATACTGTATAAATATTACACATTACAATTAAAAATTAAAATGATCATTAAATGCACATTGTTCTTAAATGTCTTTCTCTAGCTTCTGCAATTTTGGTTGGATAGCACTTTATATTACAATCCTGTTCCACAAGTACAAACTATGTACTTATTATATTATTATAATTACAATAACTGGGTACTAACCCTGAACTTACCCCTAAATCTAACCTTAACCCATGTAGCCTTATATTACATAGTACTTTTTTTGGTAAGTACACTGTAAGTACACATAATTGCACATATTGTAAAATAAATCGCAACCCTTGGTATGGTATGTAGAAGGTAAATGTAGTATATTAAACAGTACTATATAGTATTAGCATTATATTAAAGAGACTGAAGAGAAAGAGATTTTCAAAAATGAAGATTCTGTCATCATTTACTCACCCCCAAGTTTATTTCTTCTGTTGAGCACAAAAATAAAAATAAATAAATAATAATAATAAAAGATATTTAGAAGAATATTGGTAACCAAACAGATGAGGTTGCCATTGACTTGACATAATATGGGGGGGGGGGGGTATGGAAGTCAATGGCTTCTGTCAACTGTTTGGTTACTAATATTCTTCAAAATATCTTGTTTTGTGTTCAGAAAGAAACTTTTGAAAAACTTGGGTAAGTAAATTATGACAATATTTAAATTTTTGGGTGAACTATGCCTTTAATATACTAATATATGAAGGCCACTTTGTGTTTTGCATTCTGCATTTCTTAACCATTTTTTTTTTTTTTTTTTTTTTTTTTTACCAAATTTTCTTACTTAACAGTAAGAAGCATCTTACTGTTAACTCAATATTGTGATGGTCATTCTTTTAAAGTATAACCTACATTCTGAAGTATTAAATAACTTAGTACAGCCATATAGCCTTGTCGCACTTCTTGTTCAGTTGCAGCACTAAAAGTTATATAAAGAGCATTTCACTGTATTGTGGTGAGCAGCGTTTGCTGTAAATGAAAGGCAGAAAAAGGATAGTGTCAGCTGATTTTCTCAAACAAAATTCCAACTGTTCTCATCTAACAGACACTTCTTACCTTTTATCCATGAAAGAAAGAAACTTGCCATTGTTACAGATAGTCCCAGTCAGCCCTTCTTCAGTGCAAAAGTCACAGGAAAAAAAATAAAAATAATAACAAATTGCACCATTATGTAGAGGACAACAGCTTTTAAAGCAGGCCAGAGCGATTCCTAAAGCTGAAGTTGGAAAAGAATGCATAACATGATTTGAATTGCAGGCACGGGGGTCATGCAGTCATCGCATTTTCTCCTCAGCAGGTCTTAACCGAATATGCGTTGAACTCAAGCTGCGTGAAGGTTTCTCAGACCTCTCTTTAAACATTTCTTTTCTTTTCTTTTTTTTTTTAGTTTGGGGAATGTACAGGATAGCAATTTCAAAAAGGCTTAAACTGTACTGTGGCTTACACTGAACCAGATACTAAAACAAACTCTCCCAGCTGTTGAAGAAATGATGTTCAGGATTTTACCCTCCTGTGTCCATTGTGGCTCAAATGAAGGACATTTCCAAATAGGGTGTATGTGTGTGTGTTTTTGCGTGACCTTGCAGAGAGTTTGGGCGCTGGAAGGTGAACAGCCTGGCTCTGGAGAGAGAGGACAATGGCGTGGCTCTACCCCTCGATCCAGAGTTCATGCAGACCATCAGACAGTTGGGCCGCAGACCCACCCTCAGTGCCATTACCGAGAACATCATCAGGAAATATGGCACACACTTTCTGCTCTCAGCTACACTCGGAGGTACTTGAACAAAGCTGACTGTTCATTCACATTTATGCATTTTGGCAGACGCTTTCATATGCCAATTTGGTTTTATTTTTTTTTTTTTCAAATTTTATTCTATTGATTGTAATTATTTCCATAGAAAAAAGGAATGTTCATATAACTTGTTTGATGTATCTATGTTTAGGATCATTTGGGGTACAAAATATCAAAACATTTTAAAATGAATACCTATAAGGCTGCAACAGCCAATAATGTAAAAACAATTATATAAACATACAGCATTAGATGAAGTTTACTAAATGATTCAGTCATTTTAAGAGAATAATAAATTCTTCATTAATAACTCGGGCTGTCAAAATTGACATGCTGTTTTTTAATGCATTCATTTGGTTTGAAATTTTATATGCTATTATTCTGCTTCCTTCTTTAACCACACATCTACTTTATGTATGGGTATGCTGTCTTTATATAATATTTTCTTCTATGTGCATCATCCACACAACCTGCGGAACTCTGCGGAATAATTACACAGCATATTTGTGATTAAACGCTTCAATCGACTGATAGCCGTATTAATAAGATTTCATTAAAATCTTTAACATGAATCTTTATCTTTAATTGAGAAATTTTCATATATACTCATATTAATAACTATGCATCTGTTCAGCATTATGTAAAGTGTTAACAGTCTTTTAATGACAGTTTACTTTCTCATTATTTATAAGTGTTAGCATAATTAATCTATAGAATAAAAATAAAAAAAAAAACATTTTATTTGATAAATCGTCCATTTTCTATTCCCTTCAAGACATTTACTTTATAGATAATTCTCTTGCTTCACTCTTCCTTACATAAACACAAAGAACATTCTTCAAGAAGCCATTTTCTCCAGCATTCCTCACTCTTTTATGTTGCTTTGCCCCTGTTGCAGGTGAGGAGGCGTTGACTATATTTGTGGACAAGCGGAGGCTAAGCCGGACGACAGACCTGACTGACTCAAATGGCACGGCTGTGACTCTGGAGGCCCTGCACCAGCTGGCTGCCTCCTACTTCATAGACAGAGAGAGCACTCTGCGCAAACTACACCACCTCCAGATCGCTTCCACTGCCATCAAGGTAACCCTGTGGCCTAGATGCACTCAGACCTGGGGACCTGACCCCACGTTTGAGTGCTTATTTTTGGAAAGGGGTTTGACTAGAGCTCGGCTGTTTCTATTGTTTTGCAGCTGCATCATTTGGAGATCAAAAGAAGTGGGTTAAATGTTAGAGAAGCACAGCAGTTTTCCCTTAATTTTGTTCCTGTGTTTTTGGTCATGGAAATACAGTATGAGGTATTAATGAATCACAGGTTTGAACAAAGTGATGTGTGTACACACAAAGGAGCATTTGATAAAGTTAAATTGTGTTTGAAAGGCACTTAGGTTTTTACACACATATTCAGCTTTAAGTTCTTTGACACATCATACATCAGCTAATCCAAAACAAGTTACCTGTAGCAAGCAATATGTGTCAGGTCAGTGATTGTGCTTGAACAGTAGCCCACATACTCTGCACTATGTGGATAGTTCTGCAGCATGCATTCTACACACTCTTTAATACTTGTTGGAAAGTTAGAGTTAGAATGGTGGTTTGAAAAACAGAGGATGGTTTTGTATTGATATCTGTCATATGTACAAATCTCCGTTGGCCTCATTTTAAGGATGGGAATTGTAAATAATTTAACGATTCAGATTCCTCTTAATAGTTAAGTTCCTTAATGGTTCCATTAAATATTCTTCTAATATATTTAAAAATGTGATATTTCAGTTGGTAAAAAACATACACTACTGTTCAAAAGTCTTTCAAAAACATTTTGTGTTTGTTTTTTTAATTGTAAAAAAAAAAAAAAAATTCTCACCAAGGCTGCATTCATTTGGTCAGTAAAAAAAAAGTAATATTGTGAAATATTAATACACTGTAAAATTACTGTCTTTTTAAATACATTTTAAAATGTATATAATGGCAAAGCAGTCATTACTTCTGTCTTCAGTGTCACATGATCCTTCAGAAATAACATTTGGTGCTCAAGAAACATTTCTTATTATTAATGTTGAAAACATTTTTGCTGTTTAATACTTTAGTATAAACTTTGATACATTTTTTTAAGATTCTTGATTAGAACAGAAGGTTCAAAAGAACATTTTATTTTATTATAATACAATATTATAGAACATTTATTTGTAATATAAATGTTTTGTAACGTTATAAATGTCTTTACTGTCACCTTTAATCAATTTAATGTGTCCTTTCTGAAAAAGTAAAAAAAGTATTAATAAAAATACAAAAAAAATCACTGACCCCAAACTTTTGAATGGTAATGTAAGTCAATAGCTAAATAGAGATAATGTTATAGAATTTAGTGGTGGGATTTATTTTTAGTGCTGGCATGAATGCAATCCAATAATTGGCTATATAATAAAGAAACATTATACCAAACAAAAAAATGTGGTTGGATATTGGATACATTATTTATTAAAAACTGCTGACAAAACTACACATTGTCATATAAAAAAACAGTTAGTAACAATATTGATTTAAGTTCTACAGATAGTTGTAAGCTGTAAGTATTTGACTTACAAAAAAGAACCAGTTCATAAGAGTTATTCGTTCAATAATCGGACTGTACTGGTTGCACTGTATGTTTCATCATTTAAGAGAATGAGTTCTTCTGTAACTGGACTACCTTTGCATCTCTGTTTGTTTCAGTAGCTGTGTTGTGATAGTGCTGTTGGTAAACACTGGTAGTATGGTATTCAATCAGCATCGCTGGAAGAATGCACAACAGTCGGTTCCGGAATTTTAAAGAATGGAACTATGTTCCCAGCCCTGCTTCACTCTAGTTTATTTGTTTTTACAGGGAGCCAGACACCTTGCCTCCTGACAGCAAGTGACTTAGCTTAAGAGCTTGTAAGCTATCTTAATGGAAATTAGCAGATGGGGGTCCTTTCAGATGCCTTTATTTGCTTGACATTTCAGGTGATTAATGTTAAATATTCTCAGGATCAGCAGTCTTTAATTCAGCCCATGGATTTTTACCTCACGTGGATGAAGAAAGATTTGAATACAAAGGCTCTCTACACCAAACTAGCTATTTTTTCAGTGGTAAACATACAACATTTGAGAGAGAGAGTGGTCTGCTTAAATGGAAGAGCTATTTTTTGGGGGGAGAGAATATAGCAAATAAATTAATAAATATAAAGGTGCAAATGGAATTATGCATCAGTGTGACAAATGATCTGTTCCATTTCAATAATTTCTTTGAGAGCCCAGTCCATTCCTCAGCCATTTTGAATATAAGTGAGGTGTCAGGCTCTAATGAATAATAGACTTATGAGGAGGATTTTCCGCACCGCCAATACAAAATGAATCTTTAACCTCCACAGTCAGAGATGACGGCGGACAGGAAATGCGCTGAGTGCCAGTTGACATGAATCACAGCATTTCATTTTGATTTACAGGAGGGAGGAGTGTTAGTTGAGGTTTATAACAATCAGAGCATGTTTAGATTCTCAAGTATGGTTGGAGTATTCAAGTCTGCGCATTTTAATGTCCAACTGCATGATGTCGCCTGAAATGCCTTCTGCAATCACGGTGATATACTTGCAAGCCATCATGCTAAGTGGCCAGAATTGATATCTCTGAAGGGGCTTGGATGAACACCAGGCAATGGGTCAAGGACTCATTAGAACTTTGATTTTCTAATGAATGGTGATCAGTAAAAATATCAATTTTCTGATTAATTGTGATTTTGATTAATCATACCCCCATGTTGCAGATGTCACAGAGGTAGATCCTCAGGCACTCTCAGACTCTCAGCTCGTTTTATACTACTCATCTGCATCAGTTTTCTGTTCTGCTTTAAATTCTGTGACCGTTTGCCCCTTTATTGGAAACAAATTATGTCTTGGTGAGTCTCTTTTTTCTGTGCAACTCCCTGTGCAATACTTCCCTCATCCCTCCATTTTTTTTCTGTAATCTATGAATGCATCAGGTTAATTAAGTCAAACTAAATCCAAATAGTACCTTAAACTGATATGATAATATATAATAAAAGTAATAATATTTATTATTATAATTATTGCTATTATTATTATACCCTGATATGTTAAAAATTGGTTACTCTTTATTTTAATTCTGACTATTAACTAGTTTCTTATTAGCATGCATATAACTAGCATTTTGGCTGTTTATTAGTACTTATAAAGCACATATTAATGTCTTATTCTGCATGTCCATATTTTAGATCCCTTAATTCTACTCCATACCTAAACTTAACAACTACCTTACTAACTTTTAATAAGCAGCAATTTGTCCCTCGTTCAGAAAGCAGCCTGGAGTAAAAAGATTTGCGCAGACATAAAGGAATTCATGTGTATTCGGTGGCGCATTACCATCAAAAACAGAACAAATCCACTGCATCCTCAGTGGCTCTGATGTCGGGAGAAAATAAAGACTCTTATGTTCACTTTTACATCCAACTACAAAACACCTGGATTGCTAACTACAGATGCTCGAACACGGAGAAAATAGCAGACAGCATACAACTGGCTGAGTGCGGAAATATGCTAATACCGGACAGTCCGTCAGCTGTTGTGGGTGTGGCTTGTGGAATATGACATCATATTGCTCAGAAAATCGAAACAGCTTATAGTGGACTTTATGCACAAACGCTGGTCAAGTATTTCCGATAGAACCTTAGCCAGCGACTTCACTTCCGTATATAAACTCTGACATTCGATATTTTACATTATATTTATCTTCCTTAATTTGTTTTCATTATTTGACCTAAATAGATGTCATGCCATGTTTTGCATGGTTAGAAAAAATGAATGCTCATAATGCTCTCAAATGCCCCTTAAAATCCATTTCAAGCAAATACTTTTCTTTAAGTTAATTTCTGACACTAGTGGGACAGTCCATTTGTTATATCAAGGCCTGATCTCATACAGTATAAATTATGAGTTAAGCAAAACGTGGAGTTTATGTAAATTACCATTTTGATGAATTTACTGATTATAGTAGAAATTGTTTTCTGAATAATGAATATTGTCCACAGAAATGCTGTATTGCTCACTGTTCATCCAGAAATCCCATGCATCACAGAGCAGAGGTTGTGTTCTGTTCTGTCTCATCTATAATTTTTCCAACTAAGCCAATAAAAATAATTTGAACTTGTATGCATGCATTTATATATTACATTATCCCTTAATCAATCAAGTTTGTTTTACAAGTATTTTGATAATCTATTCTATTTCTGTTCTATCTTCTTGTTTTCTCTTTATTAAAAAGTAACCCTCTAACACTATCTACTGTACTTGTTTTCTTTTTAATTATTATGAAAAAAATAAATAACTTGACCAAATGACACTAGCTCTGTTTATTCTATCACTTTTCTATCCACTTTTTATTATTGAAAAAAAAAGAAAAAGCCTAGCTTTGTGTAGTGTGTTAGGCTAAATGGGACTTGACACAACACACACACACACACACACATATATATATATATATATATATATATATATATATATATATATATATATATATATATAGTAGCTCTTTTGTTGGTTTTGATTGCTTTGGATAAAAGCGTCTGCTAAATGTTTACATTTAAATGTAAATAATTCACTTAAACTTCTAGGTTTGTGCCAGCTCTGTTCCCTTTCAATGCAGCTATGAACAGGAAGAACTTAAATGATGCCAAGCTGCGAGTGTTGTGATGTCTGATACAGTATAGTGCAGCATTATTCCGGTCACACAGTGCTGTCACAGGAACAACTGCTGTGGGACAGTAATACAGGTTAATAATATACCATCCTGTGAAGATAATTAAACTAAATATTTTGTTATAAACTATAACAAAAGTCATGTATTAATATTCTATTTAAATATTTCTTAAATATTTAAGTAGAAATGTATTTAGAATTATGTTAAATATATTAAAAATAGTTTATTATTTAAATATTCTATTTACATATCCATATACTGTGAGTACTATACCCAAATTTAAAATCTTATGCTTTAAGAACCTTTTTACGGAATAGTTTCACTATGCCTGTCTTTGTACAGAGACCTCAAAAACAGTTGTATAAAATGAGAATTTATTTCAGACTTAAGCTAATATCTTGCCTTCCTCACTGACCTGAAACACCCTCACACTTATCTCTTATTGTCACCTGATTCTTGTTGGAAATTAAGAAATTATTTTGTTAATATTCATAGTATAAAAATCGTATATGTTGTATAAACAAGCACATCAGTCAAAATGAATACAATATAAGTAAACACGTTATCCAGACAGATTAAAACAAATAATGAAAAGACAGGTATGATCTGAGACTTAGCTACATTCACTAGTTGAATATAGCATGAGAATACTGCTGCACCGGATGTACTGTATGGGCTGGCTGAGGCAAAACGCGGAAGTGATTGTGCATAAAGCCTATTGAGATTGTTAGGATTTTTGGGGATAAAAAAAAAAAGTAGTGAATGGATATTTTTCTTTGTCTTTTTTTTTTTTTCATAGTAGGGTGCTTTTGTCTACACTCTGCTATGTAAAGGTGAATTTTGCATCCAATGTCCCCTTTAAAAATATAGTCTATCCAGACATGGAAATTGTGTCATCATTTACTCCTCTTCATGGTGTTTCAATTTTTTTTTTTTTTTTAGTTATTTTGAAATGTTGGTAAACCAAACAGTTATGGTTTGCAGTTATGGTTTGGTTTACCAACATTTTTCAAAATCCTTTTTTTTTTTTTTTGTTCCATAGAAGAAGGAAAAATGTTTGGAATGCTTGGAATGTTGGTGACAGTTTTCATTTTTGGTTGGACTTTCCCTTTAAATAAAGCAAATGTATTAAATAAAAATACACATTATTTTTAATATATAAAATATATGGCCTTTTTCTATTTTTATTCCTTGTTTTCCTATGTACTGTTATACTCATAGTCATGTTCTTCTCTGTTAAGCAGTGATATATATTTTGCATGCTATAAATTCTCTCACAAACTCTGTGGCAGAGTATATGAACTGTAGAAAACTTTATGAAAGATTATGATTCAGAGAAAGAGTTGGGCATTTTGCCACTGGTAGTGCTTTGACGTTTGCCTGGGTCATCAGTCAAGCATCCCGAGCACAAGCTGGGAGGCATGAAAACTCTGCCAGCACCTTGACACCTCCCCCAGTCTCTCCCTTTTAACGGCCATAAACCAGAGCGAGAACTTCCGAATCCAGCTGCGAGGAAAGAACGCTTGAAAAATCAAAAAGAATTTCCAGCTAATGCGTGCAGATGAAGCTCTCTTGTAGAGAGCATGCCTTTGTGTTTCATTCTAAGATTTCACAAGCTGAAGCTGAAAACATTAACCACTACTAGCCTCGCCGAGGATTCCCCGCTGCTTTCAATAAAGTCCTATTTTCTGTAGAGAAGGGTATAATTCCATTCTAATGCACACTTTCCACCAATGATAAGCTTTCCCCATAGCGCCCACTGAAACGAAGGGTACGCTAACCCACCGGAAGGCAACTTTTTATGAAGACAGCTGCTCAGATTTCTCAAAGATTGTTTCAATGCAGTGTTAAAAACATGCCTGATGCAAAAAGGAAAACGCTTATTGACTAATTCTCTCTCATTAAATACAGACCCCATTCTAGCTGGAACTTTGTATAAAGCAATTGTATAATAAGTGCCAGTGCTTATGAAACATTAATGACATTTCTAGCGTATCTAAAAAGCTGGGATCGGCATCTTAAATCCATTATTATTCAAATATGTAGCTACGCAGGCCCACTCAGTGATATTTTCCACAGTCTTTGTTGAATTAATCACAGGTGGGAATTACAGAACTGTCTGTTTTTCCCCATTTACAGTTTGAGAAATGCAATGGATGGCTAATATTTAGCAAATCATTTTAGCTACTTTTAAAGGATTACTGTCATGTTGTTCTGTACCATTTTCCTCCCAGTGAAACGATTGTTTAAGAATCTTCTTTAATTTTGCTCTTATACACACAAAGGTGTGTAAATAATGATGTGTGTGTGTGTGCATATATATATATATATATATATATAT